>NW_022987792.1:87500-100781 GCF_902827165.1 Trematomus bernacchii | reverse complement strand
TTAATTTTAATTTTATTGTGTGTCCTTTGTAGAGGACATCGGTGTTAGCTATGTGAAACATAGTATACAAACAACATTAACATAACAGAGCACAACAACTCAATGCAACAAATACTGAGCCCTCTTTGTAGTACTCCATCCTTTTGTGAAATGCAGAGATACATCTGACACTTGAGGCACTTGATGTATGAGTTCCCACTGCATCCGTCTGCCATGAACGCTACAGAAACCTACGTGTTAGTTTTGGCCCATAGTGGACGACGGGCCTATTTTCTGTAACTGTCTCCTGCTCTTCCTCAGTCACTGCCTGTGGATCCTCATCATCTGACAGGTCTGAGTCTCCCTCAATGATTCTGTTCAGATTTCTCTCTGCCTCGCTTAGTGAGCTGCCTCCATTTGGGTTGTGTAAAATGGGGGAAATAAAAAGTTAGCAAATCCCATGTCCTCCTCAGCGGACATTCATAAAAACATTTAGTTTTAGGTCAAATCATTATTACACTGCTCTGAAAACTCACTACACTAACTCCTAAGATGTTCCCTTACTATCATTAATTAAAATATTGAACTCACAACACTGGTAATTAGAAAATTACAAACTTACCATTTCTCTTTCTATAAATAGAGAGGCGAAGTCCCTCCCTTTCCGGGGGACCTCCATGGGACCTTATTTCAGAAAAAGTATGTATTGAAGTCAATGGGGAGAGAAAGATTATCTTTTGATCCCGTTTGAATTGTGCCACGAATTACACATATGATGTTTGTCAATTTAAAAGATAATTTTACAAGTAAAAAAAATAAAAATGTGTGAAGTAACACTTTTTTTGTGTGAAAGCGCTCAATGAACTACATCTCCCGTCTCGCACCACACACCAAGACGGCCGTCACGTTGGCACATTTCACTTCTTTCTTTCAGAATGAGGCGGAAAGTATTAAAAGAGGTGAAAATCACTCCAAGTCTGGGCATGTTGAGAGCTGTGCATACACACAAGGGGAGTTAGTCGGTTCCTAAGAGCCAGCATGCGGGACCGGGACTCTGGGATTTGTAGTCTTTCTAGTTGCATATTTTTCATAGTCTTATATTTCAACAGTTTTACGACAAACTGACTTTTTTGACGTGGAAATTATTATTTAAGATTGACAAACATCATATGTGTAATTCATGGCACAATTCAAACGGGATCGAAAGATAATCTTCTCTCCCCATTGACTTCAATGCATAATTTTTCCTAAATAAGGTCCCATGGGTCGGAAGTAGATGGGCGGGACTTCGCCTCTCTATAGTGCTTGTGTTGATGGACGCCATTTTGAAATACAATGAAATGATCTTTTTCAAAGCCACACCCCCACATATGGCACATGTCTGAAAAGCCCAGGATGTCCTCTGTGGAGTACACTTGGACTTAATGCTGTGGCATGTATAACCTCAAAGTAATGGACCAAAAACCAATGTGCTCCACAGAGGACAAACATGAATGGGTGGGTCTCTGGAGGATATGCAAATAAAATAAACTATTATAAAACATTAAAAACTGGCACAATTTAAAACGACTTCGACTATGGGATATACGAGCAGTCACATCGACCAATGGATTCTTGTTCTCTGTCCTTTAAGATGGACTTGAACTCCCGTAGTGATCAAATGTGACAGTTTCAGGTCCTTCTGTACTTTATTCCAGGCAGAAGGGGCAGCATATTTAAAAGCTTTTTTACCCAGTTCTTTAGGAACCAGCATCTGAATAAAATGTTGCGAGCGCAGGCCGTATACACTTTGTTTTTTACACATAAAGATATGAAGATATAAAGATCACAGGAAACCACCATTTGAGGGTCCTGGCTCATCTCTGGTGAGTAAAGAGGGCCCCCTGACTAATAGGTGGGAAATAGACATTCAGAGTCACACAGGGAGGCATTGCCATGGTGATGGGAGTGAAGGGGGATGGGGGTCTTTAGGGAGCTGGGATCAACCTATAGACAATAACTAAGCCGGGCCTAATGGGACCGTCAGTTTCAATGACGAGTGATGATGACCAGGCTCAGAGTAATGTATGGGATTAAGTAATCAGGATACAACAAACTGGTAATTTACAGTTTAAAACATTACACGTTACATTTCTAAATATTGGGGATTACTAGCAGGATTACAGTGTTAGTAAAAACCTAAAAAGAGCAAATAGTGTTTGCCGTAAAGGATCAGCTGTTCTCTCTTCTCTATAAGCCGTGCTGTTCTGTTCTCTAATACTTTCTCTATGGTTTTCACTTTCTTTGCTTCATCTGTTCTGTTTTTAAATCAGCAGGTGAACCTATATGTTCATAAAATAGTGTGTGTGAGCTTAACTGTGTGTGTTAAACTAAAACAGAGCATTTCCTGTCAGCTCAAATTTCATTCCTGCTTTTCTAAACTGTAGTCTGTGCTCATGAGTTTCAGTGTTAGCCTGCTGCCTCAATCTGCTTCACGACAGGCTGGTTTTACTATAAATAAAATCATTTCTGATCCTAAATATCTTGGTTTCTTATTTTCTAAAGTCAAAGATCTGTTGTCTTACATACTACACTTCAGTAAAAAACATCTTATTCATATTTGTTTTCTCTTGGATTTGTTTACATTGGCGGTAATCCAAAAAGTAACAGAAAGTAATCAGGTCACTTCGGTATATTTTGACACTCAGATCAGATTAACATGTTCCACAGGTAACTTAATGTAACATATCCCATGTTTAAGTAACCCTCTGAACCCTGGCTATAATGCATCATCTCATCATATTGACTTGGTGTAATGAACATGTGATTTATCAGCATGCTCTACAATATGAACGTTATGTATACAACAGGCACTGCATGGTAACTGCTGAGCGCCTCCCTCCTTCCTCCCATCCTCACCTCATCGTTCCTCCCCCACTGGGAGGACATCTGGTCCCAGACCTGCTCTCTGTGCCCCGCCCTCCTCTCCCTCCTCTCCCTCCTCCCCCATCCTCTCCTCTCTCACCATGCAGGGTTCCTCTCAGACTCAGAGCTGTGGATGTAAGTGATCCATGGCTTTGTAGAGAGGGATAACAACCTGAAGCATCTGAGAGGAAGGGTCTGACCATCTAGCACTTATAATATCCTAGTGTCCACTCAACATTGGACTCCATTGAAAGCAGCATATAGATTAAGTCGGGTACTTGAGTTAAACACATGTTTGCTTTAGTGAGTATGCATCATCATCAGGATAGGGAGGGTTACTTTAACAATGTGTACAATACAAGTACTTCCAAAACAGTGTTATTAGTAGCAACAACGTCAAATAAATTATTACTTTTAGAGATGTCCCGATCCGATCACGTGATCGGGGATCGGAGCCGATCACGTGATTTTCAAAAGATCGGAATCGGGAGAAAAAAATCGGGGATCGGGAATTTTTTTCTTCGTTTTAATAAAATATTTTTATTATTTTATTTAATGTTAAAAAACAAAAATGACCATGTTCACATCTTAAAGTCATCCTGAGGCCTTAATTTTGGTTTAAAATTACTCAACATCATGTATGTGTTGCTTCTTTTGGGCTTGTTTTCATAGACCTGGTTGCTTATTTCTCTCAAATCTGGCAACAGAGTGGGCGCAGTGTCTAATAGTAGCAGTAAGCTAACGAGAGGCTACGTTCAGCTGGTGACTCGGGAGTCGGGACAGAGAAAATGTCAGGAGTTTGGAAGTATTATAACATTGAAAGCGAAGGCAGTGTAACAGCCAGATGCAATGTTGCAAGGCGGAGGTTCCGCGTGGTGGAAAGAACAGAGCTACGTTCAAACACGACCAATCTAATACAAACACCAACAACAACACACGGACGAGTACACAGCGGCCACTCAGGTAACGGCACTGAAACAACCAACACTTTCAGAGACTTTTACAAAGGAAAGAGAAACTGCCCCAGAACAGTGAAAAGGCCAAAAAATAACAGCCAAGATAGCTGAATTCATCGCGTTGGATGACCAGCCGTTATCTGTGGTGGAGAACGTGGGGTTTTAAGGGACAAACTTGAATGCTTTTTTTTCTCTTAATGCATTGCATAAGATCGGATCGGGAAAATCGGTATCGGCAGATTGTCAAAATCAAATGATCGGAATCGGATCGGGAGGCAAAAAAAAGGTGATCGGGACATCCCTAATTACTTTCCATTACTTTTGGATTGCGTCAATATCAAATGCAATGCAAATAAACTATTATTACTTTATATACATGTTTGTAATTATTCTATTATTAATGTTTTATTTGTTTATTTATTTTTAATATTTTATTGTTTAATTTAAATGTTTTCTTATTTTACCGACAAGGATAATTATTGATTTGATTGTATTTTCTTTTTATCATCATACTTATTGAGCTCCTTGTGTCCATTGACCTGTTGTATTATGTTGCTATGCTGCATGTGTGCAAAAACCACAGTCCTGACCTAAAGTGTTTTAATTTCTTAATGTGTGCATGTTGTGAAAGCACTTTGAGCTGCACCTAGTGTATTGAAAAGTGCCTAAACAAAGAAAGCTTTATATTATATCGCGATACAGAGCTCAATGTTCTGGATTAGACATTTTAACGACATTCTTCTGAGTAATTACTGAAAGGCTTCACCTTTAAATAAATTGCAATCACTCTCTAGAATCACACAGGCGTCTGCTTCTCTTTCTCGTCAACATAATGTCACCGTGCTGTTTTGAATTGTAAATGTGATTCCTCCTCCTCCTCCTCCTCCTCCTCATCATCGAAGCGAACACGAGTGATTACCCTGCAGAGGTAAAGTGTTCTGTCGCCCACACACCTGCATCGCTCTCACTCTTTCTATACTGTTCAGACATTAGCTGCTCAACATACATCACCACTTAGCACGCCTGCACACATGCAAGAGAGTTTGCATGATTAACGTGCAGAAAAAAAGACTTGAAACTGCTTTTTTAAACGTTAATGCACCAGACTCAGGGACAGTCTCATCCCACAGGCCATAACACAACAGTATATAGACTATTCTGCACTATTTCTATTATATTTTCTTTTCTTTTCTTGCACTATTATCTGCTTTATTGTGTTGCTCTGTTGGAGGAGCCTGGGACCTACGATTTTCATTGTCATAACTACACTGTAGCTATGTACAAATGACAATAAAAGCCTTGCATTTTGAATCTAATAATCATACATCGACAGGTACATCCTTCCTTCTATCTATCTATCACCCTACATCCTGGCCTTGGTCAGAAGCCTCCACAGGACACACTCCTCCATACCAAACAGCTGTTTAGCATATAGGTATCTAACTACTATCCCACAGGATAAAGCGGACTACCTAATTAGTCCATCACTCAATCTTCCTGTCGATGACTTCCGTGTGTTCACATGAACTAACTGAAGCCTGTTAGCAGCAAGTCTCTGCCGCTTCCTTCTCATCTGCATAGAAACGGGCTGACCAATCTAAACAGACGGCCAACAGCTTTCCACACAATAGCGAGCTCTAAAAAAAGCAGGAGTGGGCAGCAGGTTAATTAATCCAACGAGCGCACAAAGGCAAGAATATCACTTCAGACCGCAGTCAATTTGGACGTGTGCCATGCCAGATAGAGCACGCGAGCAAGTGGTGGTATTTTGGGGTAACAAAAGGGCCTGTGTTAATAAAATAATGTGTCAGTGTGTTCTTTAATAGACTGGAAACTGTATTAATTTACAGCTGTTTTGTTGGCTGCAGTGACAATTGCAACACATACAAAAGAAAATACATGAGGGAGGACTTTTGGCTTCGACTAGTGTGAATGTTTTTATACATTTTTCTTCAGGTTTATTACACGGCTTGGATGAGTACTCGATTGTGAATTGGTCAATTTTGGCATTTCAAAAGTCTGTTTATTTTTCGCTAGCACACTGTTGCTAAGGAGAACAGACCGTTGCTAAAGAGGATCAATGGAGTCCGGTCAATTAAACGTCAGCTGTGGACAACAAACGTTGGTTTTCATCCTTCATAAAACACAGTGAAATATTTTTGGGAATATACATTTTTTATATTTTTGAAGAGGCAGGACACTTGATTTCATGATGTTTAAACTGTTTAAAGAGAAGCAAACACTAAGGGAACGCAGAAGAAGACAGACAGGAAGTAAACACTAAAGGGAACAGCTGAAGAAGACAGACAGGAAGTAACACTAAAGGAACAGCTGAAGAAGACAGACAGGAAGTCAAACACTAAGGGAAGAGCTGAAGAAGACAGATAGGAAGTAAACACTAAAGGGAACATCAGAAGAAGACAGACAGGAAGTAAACACTAAAGGGAACAGCAGAAGAAGACAGACAGGAAGTAAACACTAAAGGGAACAGCTGAAGAAGACAGAGAGGAAGTAAACACTAAAGGGAACAGCAGAAGAAGACAGACAGGAAGTAAACACTAAAGGGAACAGCAGAAGACAGACAGGAAGTAAACACTAAAGGGAACAGCAGAAGAAGACAGACAGGAAGTAAACAACTAAAGGGAACAGCAGAAGAAGACAGACAGGAAGTAAACACTAAAGGGAACAGCAGAAGAAGACAGACAGGAAGTACAACACTACAGGAACAGCAGAAGAAGACAGACAGGAAGTAAACACTAAAGGGAACACAGCAGTTCACACCGTTGTACAATTTTTTTCTTGGGGAGAATATGATCATTTTAAAATCATTACTGTGAGTCAAGTAGTTTGTTTTATTTAGTATGTAGACATGTAATATATATAATAAGTGGGATAATGTGCAGTGAGCCGGTCATTAGGAAGAAAGCGACGGGGTGAGCGGGAATCCCGACCGCACATATTTAATGTTCCCTTCACTAAAACTTGGACTGTTTCTGTTGCAGCGTGCAGGCTTCACATCGTTCACAACGACATTAACATTGATTTCCTCGTAACGTCTGTTTTCTCTCAGCGACCCATTTCACTAACTGACTTACTGTGCGATGCAGAAATCTCTAGATTTGACTCGTTTCAGGGGGGAGAAACAGCTTTTACTAAGATGTCTGTCATAGGTGTGACCCCCCCCCCCCCCACACCCACACACACACACACAACACACACACACACACACACACACACACACACACACACACACACACCACACACACACACACACACACACACACCACACACACCACACAACACACACACAACACACACACACACACACACACTCAGGAGTGGTAGTGATGTTGACAGAGGTCAGACAAAGACTGAAGGCAGCATCACTAATACACACAAACCCATCCTCCCTGCAAACCCTATGTATAATTCAGATTGGAGGAAGGATACAAGTATATATGGGTTATGAGTCTACATAATTCAACGATCGCTACACGACGAGACAACAATATATTTGTTAGGGTTTTTGACATGGTTAAAAAAGGAGATTAAGGCCACGTTTACATATCATAAACGCACCAAATTGTTGTTTTGCTGTCAGTTTAAATCGTATAAAAAGACCAAAATGCTCGAGATATTGAGATTCAGAATATTTGTTGTCCATTAAATTGAATTGTGTCTTTGGCACCCGCAAAAAATAACAACCAAGCACAACATATTTGCATCTTTAAGTCTCAAATGCCTAAGTGGCAGTCATAATAAAAGTGCTTAATAGCAGTAGAGATAAAGCTGATGAAGGCAACCAATCTGTTTATGCTAATAGGAGTTGATTATTGGAGTTATAAAGTAATAAAATGCAATGTGTGATAGAAAGACTTTGCACGATTGCAGTAAAACAAAATCATGCAATTATCTGTTTCTCTGCAATCAACATTTTTTTTTAATTCAATTGCTTCCATCTGTTGTCAAATACATTGGTAAACAACTATAAAATGAGTTCTTAAATGGCAGTTCAAGATGTGGTATAATTGAAAACAAACACTAAGCGCAGATGACAGAGAATCTATCATCATCCATCTCAGGTCAGTGTGCTGAGCGAGGTGTAAAATGGCTGTTTGGCCGTACATCTGTCCCTCTGTGAGCGTCTGTCTGCGCACAAAGCCGCATGTACACTGAGTATTTCATAATCAATTCAAATGACATTCTCCTGCAGAGCTGTCCTCTTCTCAATGTGTCAATACATGTCCATTTCAGCACTAATTACATGTGTTTTTGTATTAATAGTTGTTGACAGTATATCATTCATTCAGAGATCTAAATGTGTGCTGTTGTAAAACTTCATGATGATATTGAGGGCATGTTTCCAAAATAAAGCCAGTGGCTGAGCTTCTGCTGAGGAGAACAGGGTCTTTGTCTATAATTCATAGAGCTAAATGGAATGGAGCAGCCAGTCCTGTCACTGCATGTCTGCACGAAAGCTCTTAATGCAGAGCCAGCGAGAAGTGTGAATATAAAACACTCCTCAAGTGCTGAACACCAGCAAACAAAGAGCATGTGTGCACACAGAGCTCTCCATAAAGCCACAAACATCTCAAACCAGACGCGGGAAGTCATTCACCATTCATGTGTGCAAAATATGACAGTAAAATCTCGATAAAATAAAAAATAGCATGGCTTTGTCCGGTCAAAAAAAGCACTTCAATACATAGGAATATTTGCAATTATGCATAATCAATGCAAGGGGAATTTCCCGTGTGGTCAGTTAGATTGATGCAAATAAAGAAAAATCAAAAGATGGTGAATTTATGGGATGGATTTATCTAACTGACATGCCATTTTTATTTATTTGTAAAACACAGTCTTCGCAATATGTTGAATAATGACATAAAACAAAGATATGGATTAAAAAAAAAATCAATTCAAAAGTGTATTTATTATAAAAGAATAAGGACATTTGAAAAATAAACCTACAAAAAATATATAGAAAATTCCAAAATATTCCCAATTTGTCATTTAAAATTAGAAAACTGAATATTTAGGTTATTTCCCCAGTTAAAAAAGCCATTCTAATGTTCAGTGAACAGTTCATTCTGGTGATTTTTAAGGTGTTGAAACTAAGCAAACAGCAATAAAGGCTGAATGCTCCCTGTGGCTTTTAACACCCGCAGTCCATTTCCCGTCCATAACCCAAAGGACATCCTTATCTCTTCTGCTTTGTGGCTCTCAGGAGCAGGCGAAACCGAAAGTAAACAAAATAAATAATACAAATAAAAGCTTTTATGGTTTTGAAATTCAATCTCATCTTTCACTTTGAAAAAAAAAAACATGTGGTATTTTTATAGGGAGTTCCTGCCATGCCATTATCTTTACATTTGTACACAACCTCTCTCAGTACACAGCTTTACACTCATTATATACTAACTATACTGCATATATTGTATTGTATTATTGTGAGTACTTTGCAGTAATATACTGTACGTCGTTTTTTGGTAAATCCAGATTTCATGTAAATAATTTTTAACGTAGGCTATAATAGTTTTTTATAATAGTTTTTCTTTTAATTTGTGGTTGTTTTTCTTACCTTTTATCTTCTCTAACTGTGTTTATGTGGCACCATCAAGGCAAATGTGTCGTATGTGTACACCTACTTGGCAATAAATCTATTTCTGATTTCTAATTTCTGATCTTTACAATAAAGAAATTAAGGAAATGGCTTCACCTCATACTGGAGATACTGTTTCCTCCACTCCGGAGTGATGTGGGACGAAAGATGCTCCGCGAATTTCATTTTCCCAGAATGCGAGTCCCCCTCACAGCTCAAAAGGTAAATCCAACTGTCCCCTTCGCTGTCCACGCGACTTTGGATCTGAGTGAACTCTGTGGATCAACATGCGGTGCGTCACTGCGCGCTTTCTGGTTCTTTTCCCCGGTCAGTGCGCACCGAAAGGACCCGGTCCCTTCATTCTGTTTCACGGGGGGGGGAATAGCGGTCTCTCTCTGGGAACAGGTGGTGCGGTTTAACGGTGGTTCTCTCTTCTCTCTTCAGTGACTTTGCTCCGTCCCTCCCTGGGCAGGTCTGGGGACTCTGCGCGTGGAGCCACAGTGCGTGCGTGGTTGCGTCAGCAGAGCGCGTGGGGAGGTGGTGGTGGTGGGACCTCCGGGAGAAAAGGAGTGGAAAGTGCGGTCAGAAAACTCAGACCACAGAGAGGAGAGCATTCTGGTGTGTGTCTGCAAGCAAAGAGAGGAAGAAGTTAGATTAAAAACACTTGATGTGAGGGTTTGAAGTTTGAAGTCCGTGTTTTGTGTCACAACCAACAAGTTCAAACTCCATTTCAAGTCAAAGTCAACTTTATTGTCCATCTTTCAGTTTGTGTGTACAGACAGAGATCCAAATACCGTTTCCCACAATCCCGAATACAAAAACAAAGAAAAATATGTATGCAAATATGTATATATACACAATCAACAGACACATTTATACACATGCACACATGAAGACCTAAATAAAAGCACAACAATCAATATATACAAAACAACAGTTACTTCAATATCTTTGAGAATGTATTTAAAGATCCAATAATGATTGACTGTCCTCATCCGCAGTGGTGTAAAGTAACTAAGTACATTAACTCAAGTACTGTATTTAAGTAAAACATTAAGGTACTTCTACTTTACTTGAGTATGTTCATGTTATCCTACTTTATACTAGATTTTGTAGGCAAATGTTGTAAATGTTACTCCTTTAAATCAACTAACTACATTATAAAATAATTCAAAATAAACCCTACTTTCACCAAGTGCAACATTGAAGTGATGAAGAGATTATTGCATCAATAATACTATCATTTAAAATGTTTGCTTAAATGTGCACAATGAGTACTTTTACTTTTGGCATTTGATGTATATTTTGATATACCACTGCCAGATGGAAAACTGCAAACTCCATTTAGAGAACCACTAATGATATAAACATACTTTGTAAAATCACGATTGGCTGTCCTCATCTGTTTGTCTATGTTTTGCCTGATTAAAAGTCATTTTCAAGTTATGGATATGCAAACTTTTCTGTGGAGTACGTCTGCCTATTTCTAAAATGTATCTGTAAATGAGCGTGAAATACAGTGAGGTTGTTTGGATGCTCAGTTTAATAGGCCTACATCAACTCTTGATTATATCTGGAAGAGTGGAGATCCAAGGGAAAGGGATAATAAGCTATCATTACTTCCAAAAAGACCTCATTATGTTGTCCATACTTCCTCCAAAGTGCACCAGATGTATGTTGAATACAATGAAAGGTAATGAGCGTCAAACCACAAACATCCTAAATAAAGTTGGCCGGGCTTCTTTGTGTTTCTTATAATAAAAACATAACTTTAAGGCTTGATTTATTTGCTTTAATGAGCATGGGGACAACCTGTCTGCTGCAGGTTACATGTATTATTGCGCCGACAGCAGCCTCTGCTGGACAAACTGCGCTAATGCATTCTGCAATGCATAAATTGACTCAATTGCCTCATGACAGGTGTAAACAAAAACTACAGTTGTCTGAAATATAACAGGAGATAAGCTGTCACCTGATGATTTGGACAAATTAAACTCACATTTTTCAGAAAAGTAATTAAATGAGCAGTTGGCGTAACACTGAGTCGACTAAAGCCCAATTAACTTCACTGGCTTTACTTTAACATTCAGTGTTGGAAGAATACTCAAGTAAAAGTACAAATACTATGGTCTTAAAATACTCTTTTATCAGCTAAATGTACTTCAATTATAAACAGTGAAAATATTCGTCAAGCAGAATGGATATTTTCGACGTATTATAAGATTATTATGGTTATTATATTATCCTGTTTTATACATGTAAGAGCATTTTAGTATTGCAGTTTGTCAATGTGGAGATAATGTTGAAATTGTATAGATTAGTAGTACAGTTCTGCAATTTACAATATCAGTTTATCATGTGTTTTATATGTACAAAGTAATAGTGAGTGAGTGGTAAAATACATGTAGTCAAAAGTTCACCTCTGAAAATGTAATCACAAAACAGCCATGTAGCTAATGTAAGCTAAAAAGCTAAACAAATAAAGTAAGCTAACAAGCTAAACACAAGACCATACATTTTACTTACGAAAAATATACCAAGTAAGTAGCCACATAAACTGCAAAAAGTTACATCTGAAGAGATTTTAATATCCCTTTTAGAAAACCAGTTGGCAAACTGCTAAATAATGTACCTGTCAGTTAGCTTTAATGCTAAGGTTTGATTTAAGATTAACTGACAATCGTTAATTACCGTTAACCAAATATTTTTCAATGTTAGCCTTCACACAGAGTAAAGCCCCACAATAATTGGTTTTCAAGTAACATTGTTGTCTATTCTTTAAATATAGTCATGCTTTAATAAATTGTACATTTAACAGATTTATTTATATATTTCTCTGTTTTTATAACGTGTTTTCTTACCAACGAATAACCGCGGATGCAATCGGAACCTTTCTTTCTAGCAGTGTGTGTTCCACCCGGTGTTTTTAGTCGACAGTACCAGAGACGGACCAACTGTGGAAACAAATCCGGCTGTCAGGAATCTTTTAACGATATCGGATTAAAAGAAGAAATCCTCGCTGAAAAACTTCACAAATATCCTGAAGACAGACTCTCTCATTCTTCTTATTAACGGTCCTCATACTTCTCAACACACCAAGTGGTCTCTGAAGCTCTTGTAAAACAGTAACACAAAAAAACAACAACAACAACAATGGCTTCTGGTTCGTCCTCCCCGGACACCGCCACGGGCTCCGGTACCGACCCGGCCCGGCCCGACACCGGAGAGCCTCTCGGGGGGGCAGGGTCGGACTCGGACTCGGACCTGGGGCTGGATCAGTTTGACTGCAGCGGTGGGGAGGACCGGCTGGAGGGGGACGACCTGCAGCGGGAGTTCGAGTCCGCGGCAGACCGGGTCCGGGACCTCGTGCAGAGCGCCGCGAGGGACCAGCTGCTCTACCTGTACGCCCGGTACAAACAGGTGGGGGTTAGAGGAGGACACATATATAACCCCTCAGATACTGGCACCTTGTGGGTTTACATAAGAACCGTACACATTTGGAAGAACATCCATAACATTCATCTGTTCGCAACATATCAATATTCCAATTACTTGTATATAGACTCTTCTTGCACTATTTCTATTCTATTTTATTTGTATTTACTTGCACTATTTTATCTGTGTTATTGTGTTGCACTGTTGGAGGAGCCTGTGACCTCAGCTTTTCATTGATATATCTACATCGTAGCTATGTACATATGACAATAAAAGCCTCGCCTTACATTACATGTAATTTGTTAGTTGCCAAAGCGACTTACATACATTCAGTACTGTGGACAATCCCCACAGGAGCAATTTGGGGTGAAGTGTCTCAGGGACACAACGACATGCTGACTGCAG
>NW_022987792.1:37500-82500 GCF_902827165.1 Trematomus bernacchii | reverse complement strand
GATTAACAAGAGCCACAAATGAAGGAGCTTCATGTTTAATATCGGCCTGTGTGCATAATGTCGGACGTTTATTAGCTATGAGGTCATGTCTTAAAGCCCTGGAGGCTTGTTTACAAAGAAATACACAATTTAACTTAATTTGCAACGTGCACAGGGTCGGGAGTTACAATTACTAAAAATGCTACCTATTCTGAGTATCACAATATAAAGTAACCTGATTACTTTCTGTTACTTTTGGATTACCTCAACATCAAATGCAATGCAAATAATAAACACAAGAGAAAATGAATATCAATAATATGTTTTTTAGTGAAGTAACACATGTAAGACAACAGAACATTGTGACCTTAGAAAAGTAGAAACCAAGATATTTAGGATCAGAAATGATTTTATTGATTGGAAAACCAGCCTTTCATGAAGCAGATTCAGTCTGTACACGAACACTGAAACCCATGAGCACAGACTAGAGTTTAAAGAAGCAGGAATGAAATCTGAGCTGACAGGAAATGCTCCGTTTTAGTTTAACACACACAGTTAAGCTCACACACACTATTTCACTGTTTTTCTTTTTGTATTTACTTTCTGTTTTATTGTGTTGCTCTGTTGGAGGAGCCTGTGACCTCAGATGTTCATGTTCCTAACTAAACTGTAGCTATGTACGTATGGCCAATAAAAGCCTTGAACCTTGAACACACTACTTTATGAACATGTAGGTTGTAGTAATAACATGTAGTTATTTCTAAAAAGTCCGAATTATTTCTAAAAATTTAGAAATTTCAAAACAAATGAGAATTTTGAAAAAGACATCTGGATTCTCAGAATTGTTTTAAGCAGATTGATTAGGGCCACGTGTATATATATAAAAAAAAAAGATCAGGCAGTATAGGCGTATAGATTCACAGTTAATTAGCCTACACAGAAGAGATAACAGCATTTTTATAAAGTGGTCTAATCTAATAGATAGATAAAATAAAAAGTGAGAACCTTTTATAAAGAAGTTAGAATTCGAAAAAAAAACGATAAAAATAGAAAAAAATGAGAATTTTGAGAACAAATTGAGAATTTTGTGAAAAAAATGAGAATTTTGAGAAAACATTTAGAATTTTGAGAATTTCTTTCTAGATTTTTTAGAAAAAAATGATTCTGGGAAATTTTAAAAGAAGATAATTAGGGCCACGTGTAAAAATTCAGTCAGTAGGCGTAAAGATTCACACTTACAGCATTATCCTACAGAACAGAAGAGATTACAGAGAAGAGAGAACAGCTGATCCACTCAGAGATTTTGTGAGAGAATTTTGAAAAATAAGTTAGATTTACAAGAAAACCTTGCGAATTTTGAGGAAAAAAATTAGAATTTCGAGAGAAAAAATTGAGAATTTTGAAGAAAAATGATATAATTTTGAGGAAAAATATTAGGAGGAAAAAAAAGTGAAGTTTGAGAAGAAAATATTAGAATTGTGGGGAAATTATTAGAATTTTGAGAAAAAAATCGGGATTCTGGGAAATGTTTAAAGAAGAAGATAGAGCCACGAGAGAATTTTTGTCAAAAAGTTAGAATTTTGAAAAATAAGTTAGAATAGAAAAAAGTCCGGAATTTGGAAAAGAAAATCAAAAATTTGAAAAGAAGCCTGTATTAGCCAACAGAACAGAACGGCTCACAGAGAAGAGACAACATCTGATCCTTTTACTACAAACACGATATGCTCTTTTTAGGTTTCTACTAACATTGTAATCCTGCTGGTAATCCAACATTTTTAGACAGGTAAAAGTCATCTCTCTTATTAAAGGGGACCTATCATGCAAAATGCACTTTTGTACGTCTTTTATACATGAATATGTGTCCCCGGTGTTCCAGGGAACTCACCAAGTGTCAGAAAACACAACCCTCTCTATTTTCCTCCATACCCAAATCTCTAAAAAAGGGGCTGCAACGGATCTGATAAAAACTGATCCAGATTTGAACACTGTCCTGACGTCAGGACGGTGTCGCTACGGCTATTGGGCCAACTCCACCAATCAGGAGGAGACAGCCACGGCCATTGCCGTTCGAAAGCGCTGGAGACGCTGTAGTACATATGCCAGGCCAGTAGGTGGTGCTGTTCTGCCCTTATCTGCCCTTGCAAAAACAGAGCTAGAAATTGTCAAATTGAGCAAAATGAGGCATGGCTAAAATGCATGATCTGTTTGGTATTTTGAAAAAAAAAAGTATAAATATGCCTTATATAGGTATGGTCCTACACTATATTATTCAAATATAGCATGATAGGTCCACTTTAAGTAAGGGAATACAGGTACCATCTGTTACTCCACAGCCTGGCTACAGGTACATGAACCCTAGTGAAGCCTTTTCTATTGTATTGAGCACACAACAACATGAGGTCAGTACTTTTCTCCGTATGTGGCAAAATTAGAGCTAAACTAGATTAGGTTGGTGTTTCACACTAGCTCTCAGAAGACGTTTGTAAACCATGAACAGTGCTGGAAATTAACTTTGTACTGTGGTTGTTGGATACCAAAATCTAACAGCGTCTGATTAGATAACTTTTTCTTTTTGGGCTGCTACTTGCCTATTTCACTCACATTTGGCTGCTTTTTGTGGCTGGCTTTCAAACCTGTAAGTGACCAACATCTGTTTTTGAAAATGTTGTGTATGAGGCGGATATAATATATAGTGCTAATGTGTGACTGTGTTTTAATTTGACAGAAAGGACGAGGAGCAAAGAGAAGAACAGGCTTCGGAGGAGCAACAGTCAGCTCTCTATACCAGGAGGAGATGATCAGGTACACACACACACACACACACACACACACACACACACACACACACACACACACACACACACACACACACACACACACACACACACACACACACACACACACACACACACACACACACACACACACAGACAGGTGTATATCAGTTAGGGATGGGAATTTGAAGGCAAATGTATATTAGAATATTCGACCCCCCAAAAAACGGTTAACCGATTAACCGAAATGTACATATTCTATAAAAAATAAAATAAAATGTGGGAAACATTTTTACAAAAAGAAAAAAAAAGAGATTTCATTTTGAAAAATAAATAAATACATGTTCAAATAAGTATAGAAACCAAGTCGAATTTGTCAAATGTATTGAACTGGTGATCACAGTTTGAACAGTTGACAGCTATTGGCCTACAGCTTTCATGCTTAAAACATAACTTGGTTTTCTGATGGATTTGGACATAAACGCGAGTGAAGTCTAACCGGACGTGAGAGAGAGAGACCAGCACCTGCAGCTCTGCCCGCTGTGAGGGACCGGTGAGCGGAGCAAAACACACCTTTAGACCTAACACACTTAGCTATGGCACTGTCGTATACATTGAATTATTCCATTTGATCATATGTAATCAACTTAGGCACCCCTCCCAAAAAAAAAATATTCATAACTCATATTCTCATATTCGAATACCTGAATAATTTCGAATATTCGATTAATCGTTCCCATCCCTAGTATCAGTATGTAGTGTCTCTACTTTAAAGAGTCCTCTCCTGCTGATGTTCAGGTGTATATCAGTATGTAGTGTCTCTACTTTAAAGAGTCCTCTCCTGCTGATGTTCAGGTGTATATCAGTATGTAGTGTCTCTACTTTAAAGAGTCCTCTCCTGCTGATATTCAGGTGTATATCAGTATGTAGTGTCTCTACTTTAAAGAGTCCTCTCCTGCTGATGTTCAGGTGTATATCAGTATGTAGTGTCTCTACTTTAAAGAGTCCTCTCCTGCTGATGTTCAGGTGTATATCAGTATGTAGTGTCTCTACTTTAAAGAGTCCTCTCCTGCTGATATTCAGGTGTATATCAGTATGTAGTGTCTCTACTTTAAAGAGTCCTCTCCTGCTGATGTTCAGGTGTATATCAGTATGTAGTGTCTCTACTTTAAAGAGTCCTCTCCTGCTGATGTCCAGGTGTATATCAGTATGTAGTGTCTCTACTTTAAAGAGTCCTCTCCTGCTGATGTTCAGGTGTATATCAGTATGTAGTGTCTCTACTTTAAAGAGTCCTCTCCTGCTGATGTTCAGGTGTATATCAGTATATAGTGTCTCTACTTTAAAGAGTCCTCTCCTGCTGATGTTCAGGTGTATATCAGTATGTAGTGTCTCTACTTTAAAGAGTCCTCTCCTGCTGATGTTCAGGTGTATATCAGTATGTAGTGTCTCTACTTTAAAGAGTCCTCTCCTGCTGATGTTCAGGTGTATATCAGTATATAGTGTCTCTACTTTAAAGAGTCCTCTCCTGCTGATGTTCAGGTGTATATCAGTATGTAGTGTCTCTACTTTAAAGAGTCCTCTCCTGCTGATGTTCAGGTGTATATCAGTATGTAGTGTCTCTACTTTAAAGAGTCCTCTCCTGCTGATGTTCAGGTGTATATCAGTATATAGTGTCTCTACTTTAAAGAGTCCTCTCCTGCTGATGTTCAGGTGTATATCAGTATGTAGTGTCTCTACTTTAAAGAGTCCTCTCCTGCTGATGTTCAGGTGTATATCAGTATGTAGTGTCTCTACTTTAAAGAGTCCTCTCCTGCTGATGTTCAGGTGTATATCAGTATATAGTGTCTCTACTTTAAAGAGTCCTCTCCTGCTGATGTTCAGGTGTATATCAGTATGTAGTGTCTCTACTTTTAAAGAGTCCTCTCCTGCTGATGTGCAGGTGTATATCAGTATGTAGTGCCTCTACTTTAAAGAGTCCTCTCCTGCTGATGTTCAGGTGTATATCAGTATGTAGTGTCTCTACTTTAAAGAGTCCTCTCCTGCTGATGTTCAGGTGTATATCAGTATGTAGTGTCTCTACTTTAAAGAGTCCTCTCCTGCTGATGTTCAGGTGTATATCAGTATGTAGTGTCTCTACTTTAAAGAGTCCTCTCCTGCTGATGTTCAGGTGTATATCAGTATGTAGTGTCTCTACTTTAAAGAGTCCTCTCCTGCTGATGTTCAGGTGTATATCAGTATGTAGTGTCTCTACTTTAAAGAGTCCTCTCCTGCTGATGTTCAGGTGTATATCAGTATGTAGTGTCTCTCCTGTGACATGTCTCCATGCTTTAATGTTCAAAAAGCTCTTTACTTGTCTCATACTACCTGTGCTGCAGCACCTCTTTTCACCCTCTGTCTGAAACCAGAGCCCAGGGAACAGGGACCCAAAAGACACAATAGGGCTTCTTAAACTCTGTGTTCTTAGGTTGTGTCTCCAGAGTCCAAATCCTCTAAATGCAGTGGATCAGACTCTGTTTCTCCGTCCAGCAGCTGAGGTCACCTGGACCTCACTCTGGCTTTGTTAACCTCCCGTCTCGCTGTATCTGATTCCATTCAACAGACCGTAACTGCAGTCAGAGCCCGGAGACGTCATACACTCCTGATTTATGTTAATGAAATATATCCTCCATTTACTCGGCCTGGCAGACTTACTCAAGCTTAAAAAAGCCCATCTTCATTTCAATGGAGAAAGAGCTCTTTTGGAGATGAAAATGAGATGTGTGAATCCTGCAGGTTTTCCTCCTAAATGGCTGATTAGTATGCGAAGCTCTGAGGGGGGGGGAGGCGGCCAGAGTCTCCCTTTTTTAATTACTTTTTTGGGGGGGGGAGTAGGGGGGTGAAAGTACAGCAGAGGGAGGCAGGTACAGCAGGTTTCCCAGAACGATGTTTCTCCCCTTGGTGATTTTCCAGCAGCAGCGACTCCCCGAGGGGAAAACCAGCAGAGAGGAAGTCATTAACATCACACACACACACACACACACACACACACACACACACACACACACACACACACACACACACACACACACACACACACACACACACAGACACACACACACACACACACACACACACACACATAAACATACACTTGCCACTATACATCGACACGATTGCATCCGAATCCATGCAGAACCTTCCGGAACTGTCACACTCACTGCTCTGCTGCATTTCAATTTCCTCTCACGCACACTCCATATTAAACAGCTAAGCACCTGTTAACCAGGCACAGAGTTAATTGCATTACTCATCTCAATGTCTTGTGTGTATATATATATATATATATGTGTGTGTGTGTGTGTGTGTGTGTGTGTGATTCGTATCGACAGAAGCAGGATTGATCAGCGATATCTCGCGGCTGCTGAGCTGATCAGTGTGTGATTGAAGAGGCTTTGAACGCCACATTTATAATTCTCTCAGCCACCTTGAAAAAGCGCTCTGATAAACACAGAGGAGGCTTTCAATCAATCAATCAATTACATTTGATTTATATAGCCAAATATCACAGATTATATATTTGTCTCTGGGCTTTGCAGTGTGTACTGTACAGACACCCTCTGTCCTTAGACCCTCGAGGGGAAAACTCCCAAAGAAACCCCACAGTTTAAGGGGAAAATGTAAAACACTTCAAGGAGAGTAACAAAGGATAAACAGACGATGTGTGTATGGACTAAAACACATGGTAAAAGTACCTCATAGACAATTTAAATGCCAAAAAAGATTATGTAAAGGTATGTTTGAAAACGATAAATCCAAGAAAGTGTCAAATATCCTGGGTGCCGCCAAAAAGTAATGAAGTGGGCGTCAGGCAGGACCACGACTCCTGATGCAGACTTCAAACTGTCAACCTGCAGGAGGAGACACAGAAACTCAGATGCTGAGTTATTAAGATGCATTTATGGGACAGAGATCTACAGAAGGAGAAAGAGAAGTAAAATAAGAGAGAGGAAATGATGAAGGTCCCCTGGAAGTCTTCAGTCTATAGCAGCAGACCATTTACATGCACTAAAACCTATATACCACACTACAGGAGAGGGAACACCCCAGAAAGCAGGATAGGGCCTCTTTAAGACTATAGCAGGTTAATTAATGGCTGGTTCAAGGTAAGCCTGAGCCAACCCTAAATATAAGCTTTATGAAAAATAAGGTTCAAGGTTCTTTATTGTCAAACTAACATAGCTACAGAGTAATTATGTTGTTGAAAATCTTATGTCACAGGCTTCTCCAACAATGCAACATAATAACAATACAGATAGCAAAAGTAATACAAAAAGAAAAATTGTTATAAAATAAAGTGAGTATGTGGAATAGTGCAGTACGAGTCTATATACAAGTTATTGGAATGATATATATTAGATATTAGATACATATTACTGAGTAGCAGATGAATGTTATGAAATTGTTTCAGCAGTTCAATTGTTTAACAGGCTTTGTTTGAATAATGTGAACGAATCTGATGCTTTTTTACGTTTTCTTAATAGTTTTTTGGTACAGCCAGCTGTGAACACTTATCCATAGGTCCTGTGTGTGTGTGTGTGTGTGTGTGTGTGTGTGTGTGTGTGTGTGTGTGTGTGTGTGTGTGTGTGTGTGTGTGTGTGTGTGTGTGTGTGTGTGTGTGTGTGTGTGTGTGTGTGTGTGTGTGTGTGTGTGTGTGTGTGTGTGTGTGTGTGTGTGTGTGTGTGTGTGTGTGTGTGTGTGTGTGTGTGTGTGTGTGTGTGATGGATGGCGTGTCCGTGGTGTTGATCAGCGCAGCTCAGGTCAGGTAGATGAGTGTTTTCTCACCACTGTGGCCAGTTTAGCCTGATGGATGAAGGACATATCTGCCAGTACACCACACTGGACACACACATGTTGTGAGTGCATCACACACACACACACACACACACAAACCCTTGGTACCCCTAGCTTGTGGTGATGACAGAGTAGCCTGTGACCTTCCCAGCATGCATTGCGGCACTGTTGATGTCATGTCGTTTACAGGACTCACATTAATCATTGGTTTGTTTATCGCCCGTGTGTTTCTCTTGGACCAAAAGGTGTGTGTGTGTGTGTGTTCACATGTGAGCTTATTCTGTGCATATTATTACTGTACATGTATATTTTCTGTTTATTTCTATTGACATTTTGGAATGTTTATTTCTAGTCTTTCAAATGTGTTTGTACAATGCCATATCTTTTTATGCTGCTGCAATGCAAACATTTCCCAAACAGATCAATAAAGTACTTCTTATCTTATCTTAAGATATTTACATGTATGTCTGTATCTACCCTAAACTAGCCAATAAACACAGGAGAAAGGAGTAGATGTGTGTGAGGATGTGTCGGCCAATGACTGATGAGCTGGCCTATTGATTAGTTGCCGCGGAGACGGATGGCGGCCACACATCAGGGACACTCGGGGTCACCGTGGCGATCAGACGAGGAAGTGGGTGTGGCTCGGGACTCATGAATAAACATGGCGGCGGCGCTGGTAATCAGGAGTATGTAAATGAATGTGCTCATACATAACCGGGCCGGGATAAAAAGTGTAATGAGTTATTCATAATTCATCTCAGGAGGGGGGGGAGGGAGGAGGGAGGTGAAGCGTGGAGATGAAAAGCTGAAGAAAGGGAAGTACAGAGGTTCATTACAGAACAAACGGCAGACTCAACTTTGTTTGTGAATCCTCAGAGTAAACAGGAAAGCGTCCACATGGTGTGTGTCATCAATAAAACACTCAGCGCTCTTATTGTTTCTATAACAGCGGGATTGTAACAACATATGAGCCGCTGTACGACAAACTAGCATGGATTTGATCATCTGTGGGTGCACTACTATACATTCCTTTTTACCTTTTCTCACCCTTTTTATGTCACTGCTCAGTATTACAGGCTTACAGTTGGGAAAATCCTGAATGTCCTCTTCTAATCTGAGAGTAACATGATAACAAAGGTATCCCAACTGTAGCTGTGAACATGACAGGATGTATGATTACCTAGAAGAGCATCAGGACTGTTTGAGGCATATGATAGCTATGTGATTAACATGATGATTCAGCCTCTATGGAGATAGACATATGACAAGCATGATCATTTCTGACGTGGAGCTAATCTGAAGTAAACATTGAATACTGCTTTCTATTCCTCCATCTTGTGACTGTGTAACTCCCTCTCTTGGATATCAGCATGTGAAGGACACTGTTCAGGAACTAGTTGATGCTCTGTATGTGATGACTACTTCCATTCTGGAGAGGATCACAAATACATGGATCCTGAGATTGAAGATCAAGCCGGGGACCAGGGAGATGTTTCTAACAGGGGAGAAGGACGATACAAGTCACGTCTGACCAACATGGCCAAAAACAAGCTTTTCTTCTAAGTTCTACTTTGACGTCACTGGCGTTTTTCTGAAATATTTTCCACTCGAAGCGCTCAGAAGAAAAGACACTGGGCGCTACGTTGATGCCGTCACCCCAGAAAACTGGGAGTGTCTATATGGGTCGGTTTGGAATTGGGCCTATGACACTGTTAAGGTCACATGCTCATCACACAGCGAAGCATCATCATGAGTGTTACAGCTGGAGACAGGAAGTGTGTGTGTGTGTGTGTGTGTGTGTGTGTGTGTGTGTGTGTGTGTGTGTGTGTGTGTGTGTGTGTGTGTGTGTGTGTGTGTGTGTGTGTGTGTGTGTGTGTGTGTGTGTGTGTGTGTGTGTGTGTGTGTGTGTGTGTGTGTGTGTGTGTGTGTGTGTGTGTGTGTGTGTGTGTGTGTGTGTGTGTGTGTGTGTGTGTGTGTGTGTGTGTGTGTGTGTGTGTGGTACGCAGGTTCCTGTCAGACAATAGAGCTCCAAATTCAATTAATGTGAATGGCCGGCGTCGGGTGAGAGGGAGGGGAAGGCGTAAAGCTCTAAATGAGATTTCACCCCTTCTCTCCCCTTCACCCAACACTGTCCTCTCCCCAATGCCAGGAGGTGATTAGAGACACAGATATAATCAGGTGTGTGTGTTCCCCAGAGATATGGCGCGTGCTGCTCGTGTGTGAGACAGACAGTCGGTGTGTGTGTGTGTGTGTGTGACGATATGATCTAGTATGCGTTTGCTCTCGTGGGTCCTCCTCACACACTTCACACATGAAACTCCTGATCTGACTCAAAAGGCAGTTAAAGGGGCGTTTTATCCAAATGATCTACTACACATACTGCTACCTCTTTTCTTCTTTGGGACTTGTTCTCGAGTGGAAATTAGTTTCAGTGTAAACTTTTCACAGAGATGTTTTTTTATAGATTTGGGTTTTGAAGGATGTGAACAATGTTGTGTCTTCAGAGTCCGAACAACTCTTTAGATTCTGGATAGCATAAGAAAAAGACTAGAGCCAGGAGCTGCTCTGACTGACCTGCGTCTTAGGTCTCAGACCTTACCTAACCCTTCCTGTTGCTAATGTACTGTTATGCTTTCTGCAGCCGGTGTTTTTACCATGGTCTCAAACTTTCCAGGGAATTCAACCCTTTGTTTCTGTTTCTGTTTCTCTCTTTCAGGGAAGAGGATAAAAACATCTTCGACTACTGCAGAGAAAACAACATCGAGCACATCAGCGAGGCCATCGCCTCCCAGAGAGTGGAAGTCAACAATAAAGACGAAGAGGTAACAACAACCAGAAATGTGTCAACAACTTCCTATTGGATGGTTTGATACCTTCCTATTGGAGGGTTTGATACCTTCCTATTGGAGGGTTTGATACCTTCCTATTGGAGGGTTTGATCATTTATATTGGATGGTTTGATACCTTCCTATTGGAGGGTTTGATACCTTCCTATTGGAGGGTTTGATACCTTCCTATTGGAGGGTTTGATCATTTATATTGGAGGGTTTGATAACTTCCTATTGGAGGGTTTGATAACTTCCTATTGGAGGGTTTGATACCTTCCTATTGGAGGGTTTGATAACTTCCTATTGGAGGGTTTGATACCTTCCTATTGGAGGGTTTGATACCTTCCTATTGGAGGGTTTGATCATTTATATTGGAGGGTTTGATAACTTCCTATTGGAGGGTTTGATCATTTATATTGGAGGGATTGATACCTTCCTATTGGAGGGTTTGATAACTTCCTATTGGAGGGTTTGATACCTTCCTATTGGAGGGTTTGATACCTTCCTATTGGAGGGTTTGATACCTTCCTATTGGAGGGTTTGATCATTTATATTGGAGGGTTTGATAACTTCCTATTGGAGGGTTTGATAACTTCCTATTGGAGGGTTTGATAACTTCCTATTGGAGGGTTTGATACCTTCCTATTGGAGGGTTTGATAACTTCCTATTGGAGGGTTTGATACCTTCCTATTGGAGGGTTTGATCATTTATATTGGAGGGTTTGATAACTTCCTATTGGAGGGTTTGATCATTTATATTGGAGGGATTGATACCTTCCTATTGGAGGGATTGATACCTTCCTATTGGAGGGTTTGATAACTTCCTATTGGAGGGTTTGATAACTTCTGGTTTTAGGGTTTGATACCTTCCTATTGGAGGGTTTGATAACTTCCTGTTGGAGGGTTTGATCATTTATATTGGAGGGTTTGATACCTTCCTATTGGAGGGTTTGATACCTTCCTATTGGAGGGTTTGATACCTTCCTATTGGAGGGTTTGATCATTTATATTGGAGGGTTTGATACCTTCCTATTGGAGGGTTTGATCATTTATATTGGAGGGTTTGATAACCTCCTATTGGAGGGTATAATAGCTTCCTATTGGAGGGTTTGATAACTTCCTATTGGAGGGTATAATAGCTTCCTATTGGAGGGTTTGATAACTTCCTATTGGAGGGTATAATAGCTTCCTATTGGAGGGTTTGATAACTTCCTATTGGAGGGTTTGATAACCTCCTATTGGAGGGTTTAATACCCACCAGCACCAGCCTCAGTGTTACTGTTATGGCTCTGACCCGGTGCAGAGGGCAGTTTGAAATGATCCGTGCAGTATGATGGAAACTCACAGAGGTCACTGGGGGACGGTTCATGCAATGGTTACATAATGGTTTGATGTGAAACCACCAACACATGGGAGCCTCTCCTCAGGCGGAGGGGAGTAAATTGTGTGAACAGCCATAACCCTCGTGAGGTGTTTTCTGGATTGACCCCTGAATCCATTCATCTGTTCCCCGATTCATTATCGTCCGGGCCAAATGGTCCCGGCCTCCCTTTGATGAGCGAGCAGCCAGAGGCCAGATGGTGGAGCGTCTCTGCAGAGAGAGCTTTGTCTCTGAGGCCATTGTTGTTGTTGCCCCTGCAGCGAGGCGCGCTCAGCAGCAGAGGGCAGTGGTGAAGTTTGACTTTGACAAGAAGAGAGAGAGGAGCTCACTGTTTGGGTGTGAGGCCACATTTAAACCAATCACTCAATGTATTTATAGAGCATGTTTCATACACAAAAGGTAACAAAAAGTGCAAAGAAAAACTAAACCCTTTCTAGAGCTGCACAATAAATAGAAACGGTATCGTACTCTTAATATAGACTAATGCAATATTCAAATTGCAGGAAGAACAGTATTTGTTAAACGCTACATATGTGGTAAAACAGGATGTTGAAGTGTTGTGGAGCTGCGAAGATATCTTGGTTTACAGATTGGTGTTCTGTCAAAATCGTTATATGAGAATAGAAATCGTCTTCATTGATGGAAATCGTAATATTGCCTAATATATTTATTTTCCTGGTTTTTTAGATGCTGCTTTACGGTAAAGTGTGATGTAACTTTATGAACTTAAAGGTGGGGTAGGTAATTCACTTCAGAAACACTTTTTGTTATATTCCATGGAATGCTTTTAACATCCCGATAGCAATGACTACATTAAATGCTTTGACAATAAATACATTAAAAAATGTCATCTGTGGAAGCCGTGGCGCTGTAAAAAGCACGACCAATCATCTGGCCTACCTGCCTGTCAGCCTTCCATCTGTGCACAAACTTACCTCGTGCCCTCATTGGTCATGTGCGCGTTCGTGTGTGTTGGAGGAGGGGCTCTGTAAGGAAGTCTGAAGGAAGGGGCAGATTTATTTCGGTTGCGTACTTTCAAATTGTAGCGCACTCGAGCTGGTTTCTCCATTCTTACCTACCCTACATTTAAGAGACGTGTAACTTTTGTATTATTGTACATAGTCAATTAATCCACATGACTCATAGCTATCTATCAAAACCGTACAATATTGAGGTATTTGTTAAAGAATATCCTGATATAAGATGTTCTTAATATCGCCTGGCCTTTAAATCCAGGAAACCATAAAAGGAGTTCAATTCAAGAGTTTCATTAAGATATCTTAGAATATACAGAAGAACACGATCATAACTGGAAATGTCCCTCAGAAAAATATCACATTATGCTTTCCTTAAATGTAATTCCTGTACATGTGTGATGTGTTTTTATAAAAAAAGGACAACGTTTCTTATTCAAGTCATAAAATTGTTAAGACGGTCTGACAAGATTTTATTATGTGGATATAAATGAAATATTTGTTCTGCTTGCCAAAAGAGAGGACACAGGTGTTGACCTCAAATAAAACCTGTTAATGAACATTTCTAAATTTAGATCAATGTCAGTCATAGTTTTACGTTGCTGTCGCTCACTCTGGAAAACAGTCGTCGTCTGGATCTTAAGTTAACAAAGAAACAAGCTGAGATATGACTACAAGCTAAATGCTAACACGTGCCTCTCACTGCTGTAGTTCCTTTATAGCCTAACATTAGCCACCTTTAGCTTAGCGGTGGTGACGTGAAGTCATGTGACCGTGCTGTAGTTCCTTTATAGCCCAACATTAGCCTCCTTTAGCTTAGCGGTGGTGACATGAAGTCATGTGACCGTGCTGTAGTTCCTTTATAGCCCAACATTAGCCGTCTTTAGCTTAGCGGTGGTGACGTGAAGTCATGTGACCGTGCTGTAGTTCCTTTATAGCCCAACATTAGCCTCCTTTAGCTTAGCGGTGGTGACGTGAAGTCATGTGACCGTGCTGTAGTTCCTTTATAGCCCAACATTAGCCACCTTTAGCTTAGCGGTGGTGACGTGAAGTCATGTGACCGTGCTGTAGTTCCTTTATAGCCCAACATTAGCCTCCTTTAGCTTAGCGGTGGTGCCGTGAAGTCATGTGACCGTGCTGTAGTTCCTTTATAGCCCAACATTAGCCTCCTTTAGCTTAGCGGTGGTGATGTGAAGTCATGTGACCGTGCTGTAGTTCCTTTATAGCCCAACATTAGCCTCCTTTAGCTTAGCGGTGGTGACGTGAAGTCATGTGACCGTGCTGTAGTTCCTTTATAGCCCAACATTAGCCGCCTTTAGCTTAGCGGTGGTGACGTGAAGTCATGTGACCGTGCTGTAGTTCCTTTATAGCCCAACATTAGCCTCCTTTAGCTTAGCGGTGATGACGTGAAGTCATGTGACCGTGCTGTAGTTCCTTTATAGCCCAACATTAGCCTCCTTTAGCTTAGCGGTGATGACGTGAAGTCATGTGACCGTGCTGTAGTTCCTTTATAGCCCAACATTAGCCGCCTTTAGCTTAGCGGTGGAGACGTGAAGTCATGTGACCGTGCTGTAGTTCCTTTATAGCCCAACATTAGCCACCTTTAGCTTAGCGGTGGAGACGTGAAGTCATGTGACCGCACTGTAGTTCCTTTATAGCCCAACATTAGCCTCCTTTAGCTTAGCGGTGGTGACGTGAAGTCATGTGACCTTGCTGTAGTTCCTTTATAGCCCAACATTAGCCACCTTTAGCTTAGCGGTGGTGACGTGAAGTCATGTGACCGTGCTGTAGTTCCTTTATAGCCCAACATTAGCCACCTTTAGCTTAGCGGTGGAGACGTGAAGTCATGTGACCGCACTGTAGTTCCTTTATAGCCCAACATTAGCCTCCTTTAGCTTAGCGGTGGTGACGTGAAGTCATGTGACCTTGCTGTAGTTCCTTTATAGCCCAACATTAGCCACCTTTAGCTTAGCGGTGGAGACGTGAAGTCATGTGACCGCACTGTAGTTCCTTTATAGCCCAACATTAGCCTCCTTTAGCTTAGCGGTGGTGACGTGAAGTCATGTGACCGTGCTGTAGTTCCTTTATAGCCCAACATTAGCCACCTTTAGCTTAGCGGTGGTGACGTGAAGTCATGTGACCTTGCTGTAGTTCCTTTATAGCCCAACATTAGCCACCTTTAGCTTAGCGCGGGTGACGGGAAGTCATGTGACCTTGCTGTAGTTCCTTTATAGCCCAACATTAGCCACCTTTAGCTTAGCGGTGGTGACGTGAAGTCATGTGACCTTGCTGTAGTTCCTTTATAGCCCAACATTAGCCACCTTTAGCTTAGCGCGGGTGACGGGAAGTCATGTGACCGTGCTGTAGTTTCTTTATAGCCCAACATTAGCCACCTTTAGCTTAGCGCGGGTGACGGGAAGTCATGTGACCGTGCTGTAGTTCCTTTATAGCCCAACATTAGCCACCTTTAGCTTAGCGCGGGTGACGGGAAGTCATGTGACCGTGCTGTAGTTCCTTTATAGCCCAACATTAGCTTTCTCTTCAGAAATCATAGAGTAGTGTTAATATGTGGAGATTATCCTGCTAAACAAAACGTGTAAGAATCCTAATGGGAATGTATTCCTTTAGCTAACAACTGCTAAACCTTCCATACAGCAAGACTTCTGTCCTCTTCAGCAGAGGAGAATAAAGATGTTTACTTATCTACCCTCTTAGATAAAGAGTGCTTAACTTCCTTCCTAACAGACCTTTCTTAATGTCAGTGTTTCTGTTAATGTTGTGTTCTCCGCTCTGAACGCTGCTCTCATTCTGTTTGACACTTCTAATGTTTTATTAATCACTGCAACTCCCCTAAAAAAACACACACTTTATTTGTCTGTGTGCAGCATCCTTTTGGAGGTAGTAAACTCTGCTTTCAGTAAAAACACCTGGAAGAGGAGAGCAGGAAAGAGGGAGAGAGAGAGGGAGAGAGGGAGAGAGGGAGAGAGGGGGAGGAACTTATTGGTATTCTGGCCCGGCTCGTACGTCTCCATTTTAACATGCAGCCGCGGTGATCAATATGATTTAAGCAACAGAATTGAACTTGGAGAGTTTGCTTTACCTAATTGGCCTCACTGAAAAATGAGCTTGCGTGGTTTTATTAGACCAAGGATCTTGGACCTAAGGAGAGGATTGTGTGTGTATAATGTGTGTGTAGTGTGTGTGTGTGTGTGTGTGTGTAGTATGTGTGTGTGAGATAGAGTAGGGGGGTTTCCGATCCTGTCCTGTGCATCAATCACAAACTGCAGGTTACCTTGATTTGTCTTTACACAAAAAACACACACACACACACACATACACACATACACACACACATACACATACATACATACATACATACATACACACACACACATACACATACATACATACATACACACACACACACACACACACACACACATACATACACACACACACACACACACACACACACACACACACACACACACACACACACACACACACACACACACACACACACACACACACACACACACACACACACACACACACACACACATACACACAGCTCATATTTGGTAGTGAAAGATGAAGGAGATGGTAGAACTTTTCATGGATTCAGTGATGTGAAATCTAAACGTGAGTTGTGAGAACTGGGCATCCGTACAGTGTCAGAGCATATAATACAATTTAAATATATTTTTTTAGACGCCTCAGATTTTCTACAGGTTAAAAACAAGTCCACCTTCTTGTGTGGCTCACCTGTTTTCTCTGCACCGTAGAGTTGTATGTTTTCACCCGGACTTAAACTAGTCTGTACATTAAAACTAACATTAAAACTAAAGATAATTCTACAACACTTTCTGTGAAAATAAAGTTGCAAACAATATAACATTTAGTTTCATGGTTATGAAAATGAGGGTACAAACTAATACATGATTCACATGCAGTTTTTATGGGTACATATTTCTGACCAAATATCGGGTTTTCCAATTTTTACTTTACTGCTTGAATAAAAGCATTAAACACCAACAGCTGACACTCAAAAACAAATTCATGCTGCAGTTTTTTGTATTACTTATGGTCTATTGTCAGCATTCAGGCATTACCAAAGAGGGGTCACATCATTGTTTTGACTTTGTATTTATATTCAAATATGTCATGCATTTCCTTGCCATACAGTTTGGAGTTACAGCTGTCTCTTCTTGAGTCTTCAAACTCATAAAAGACAAATTAAGAAACATGCAGGATCTCATCAGTTCTTATTCACTGATTTAACATTTTCCACAACAACCAAACATAAACAACAGGACATGTTTTTTCTACAGGTTAAAAACAAATCCACCTTTTGTGTGTTTGCAGGGCCGGGCTCTCCTGCACTGGGCCTGTGATCGAGGACACAAGGATCTGGTTTCTGTTCTCCTGCAGCACAAAGCGGACATCAACAGTCAGGTGAGCAGCTTCCTGTCTCTTTAAAGGGACAAAAAACTGCTGAATTAATGAATGAGTGGAAGCCAAACGATTGAAATGATTTGATGTGTTAAGGCCGCTACACACCCACCTGAGACCAAAGAACGCGTACCGAAGGCGACCCGACTTTTACGTCAGCTACGTCGCCTGCGTTGTTCTACGCCGCCCGCCTACGAACACACCGCAAATACTTCAGTCGACGAGTGGCAATAACTGTCCTTACCAGCAGGCAGCGGTAGTGTGAACAGCCAATCAGAGTGATTGCTTGGGCCGACTTTCTCTGACCTTCGGGAGGTGTGAAAAGGTGCCGTAAAGAGACGACGGTGCGGGACACACCAACCTGAGTAGGGCGCCGCGAATGCCCGACTGCCTCTGACGGCCTCTGACTCCCAAAATCGGGTTGGTGTGTAGCCAGCTTTAAACAGAGAACAGAAGTCAAGCTCCTTACATCTGGGTTTCCATAAGTGGCAGTTTTGAGTGCCCTAAAACTTACAAATCAACCAAACATTCATCAAATCAGCGCATCGGGAGTGCCAATATGGACACTTTCTGGTTAAAACTGCCATTGTTGATTCTGATAGTCAGAAATTGATTCAACATCCTCAATAATCTCCAAATGTTCCAAATCTTATACGGAGACATATGCTAAGTAATGCAATTTATGCTAATTGTGCAAATTGCCCAACATATACAGGTTAGCATCCGGCCGTTCCTATGAGCTGGGGCCCCGTACCATACATGTATATCATACAACTTTGAGGTACTCAACATTTCCAGGTTCACAACAGGACTCTATGAGCTGGTAAACAGAGTATATTGTTTGTATTCAGTTTGAGGAGTCAGTAGGAGGATAGACGGAGAATCTCAGGAGCTTTCCTCACAATAACGCTCTCTACACACACACACACACACACACACACACACACACACACACACACACACACACACACACACACACACACACACACACACACACACACACACACACACACACACACACACACACACACACACACACACACACATGTCCACGCAAAGCAGATCTCCAGCCTCCCTGCTCCGCTTCCTCCCTCCATCTCCTGCAGAAGGTCACCTTTAATTCACTTTGTGCCACAGACAAATCCCCAGGGCTTTAGCAGACAGAGTTAGCCGGTAGCTAGCCCAGTGTTTAGCCTCCCGGAGGTTTAGCAGCGTCCAGGAGGCTTTAGCTTTGGCGGTAATCTGGCTCAGCTGCACATCGGAGAAATTACTCCTCTTCCCGGCGCTGCACGACACAATGCAGCTCACCGGGCCTTTAACCGTGAGGCCAGATCAATTGGAAGTAATCAGGCAAATTGTTTCACGTTGCACAACCCCACATAATCAGGACATTTCACAAATGACTTTCTCTTTTTGTTTCTCAGATAGAGGGGAGGGGGGGTCTGTGCAGAATGGTTCATAAAAGACTTAACAGTGGGATAACTGGGAAAAAACACTCCACTAATGATTTATCAAGATAATGACAGCAGAGCAGGGAATGATGTACAGATGGAAGCTGTTCAGTCCTTTTGTGAGATGTATTTACAGTCATGTAAGGAATATGAACTCATATCTTAATGTGTTTCAGCAGGTGGTGATATTATGTGGACTTTTGAATGTACTTTTGTAAGTAAGTAAGTAAGTAAAGCTTTATTTATATAGCACCCTTCTCAACACGAATGTACAAAGTGCTTTACAGTACAGTACACAATTCACAGTACAACTAAAATGTAGAATAAAAGGCATAAAAAGGCATAAAACAACAGCAGGTAATACATAGGATAAAACATACGATAAAACACCAATAAAAGACAGCTACTAACTCACCTCCTCCGATGCCCCAAAGGCCTGACGGAAGAGGTGGGTCTTTAACTGCCCCTTAAAAATCTCTACTGAGGCAGAGGCTCTTAGTGTCTGGGGGAGTTTGTTCCAAAGCCTTGGGGCCACCACCTCAAAGGCACGGTCCCCCTTGGTTTTTAGCCTGGTTCGGGGCACCCTTAGGAGGCCTTGCTCAGAGGACCTCAGGGCCCGGGTTGTGCTATGAGAGAGGATCAGGTCATTAATGTAGGCTGGGGCTTGGCCATGTCTGATTTGACAGCTTTTCGTCACACATAGAGTGAAATAATCCAATGTTCCTTGTTACTAAATCACCTGTAATAGACCAAAGTGAAAGAGAGGTACCTACAGTATTAAAAACAGAACAAATGAAGCAAAGAAAGGGAAAATCATAAAGCAGGTTCAGGCAGTAGGCGTACCGTTTACAGAGAAGAGATAACAGTTTTACTTGTGGACAATATCGCTTTTATTGAGACCTTTTTACGGATATTTCTAAGGTACAAAAAGTCAGATTTCAGGGGATGAATTTCAGATATTAAATGTACAGGAGGGGGCATTTCTCAGCCAATCAGAGCGCAGACATCCTGTATTCAGATCCTTTTCTCCTGCCTGTCTCTCAGGTGTGAGAGGAAGTCAAACATATCAAAAATCTTTATATTTGACAATCGATACACAGCCAAAGTTTAAAAAGTGTTGTCATTATAAAGAAAAGAAAATAAGTTTGGGCCAGTTTTATATATAAGACTATATAAATATACATATATATTTAATATATATCAAATAATGTATTATATTACATGATTGCCTCTGCATTGGATTATTATCAGATAGGGTAATAACTTCATAATTAACTACGTCTCAAAGCAGAAGTCTAGGGAAAATAATTGCAAGTCTCTTCAGTGAGAATGTCACAAAATGATTTAAAGGTCCCATGTCATGGCCATTTCTACTGATCATAATTCCATTGTTGAGGTCGACTAGAATAAATGTATATTGTGCAATTTTCCAAACTCACATTGGTTTCTCATACAGCATCTCTGTATAGTATGTGTATTCACTCTCTGTCCTAAACGGCTTGTTGGAGCCCCCCCCCTCCCTGTGAGCCCAGTGGCCGTCTGCGAGACAGCGAAACTCAGCCTGGGCACACACACACACCCACAGCTCGCTCCTCGCAACGTCCCGCTGAGTGTGTGTGTGTGAGGAAGTCCGCCGATTGGTCCAAACGTAACGGCTCCGCGGACGTAACGTAACGTCACTATACCCGAAATACGTCACTATACCCAAGAAGAAAACAATGGAAAAAGATAAATGTCCAAAGAGGCGTTCTGGGGCAGCATAGACAGGTCTTTTCTGTGTTAGAGTTTTACTCCCTACAGGGTGTACTTTGAGGGTTTGTGACTCTGCAGACCGTTTACATGCAGAAAAACCTTCATAACACACAAGGGGACGGGTGATAACCAGAAAAGCATGACATGGGACCTTTAAAGAAGAAAAGCCACATTCTGGAGAAAAAGTCAAAATCAGAAAGAATAAGTGACATTTTGAAAAAAAAGTCCAATTTGAGATGCATTGTGGGACATGTAGTTTATGGGCAACGTGCTCCTGTAAATCGCAATGTAACCGTATAATAAACATATTATAATCTTTGCAAGCTCTTCTGGGGCCACATGAAATGAAGTAAATGAATAACTTCTGTTCCTAGAGAGACCAGTGTCCACAAAAGAAAAAAAATATATATAAATAATCTATATCTGTTAAGTTACTTAATTTGTAAAATATAAATTGTATAAAAAAGTTTCCCTCTGAATTGTTGTAGAGTAGAAGTATAGTGTAGAATAAAAAACAAATACTCTAGTAAAGTCGAAGTACTAACATTTTACTGAAATACATATACTTTCTAACTTTTGACAGTGATGTAAGGAGGCAAAGCTTTAAGGTGGAGGGAGACTCGTGCATTTATACAAAATGTCCATAAAAAAGCATTAACAGAATTGTGTTTATGTATAGATTTGATTGTTTATAGTACACAACCTTGTGTGTGTGTGTGTGTGTGTGTGTGTGTGTGTGTGTGTGTGTGTGTGTGTGTGTGTGTGTGTGTGTGTGTGTGTGTGTGTGTGTGTGTGTGTGTGTGTGTGTGTGTGTGTGTGTGTGTGTGTGTGTGTGTGTGTGTGTGTGGTGTGTGTGTGTGTGTGTGTGTGTGTGTGTGTGTGTGTGTGTGTGTGTGTGTGTGTGTGTGTGTGTGTGTGTAGACATTCAGAGCGAAGCAGTAATCTCTCCTGACCTCTACCAACCAGTAAATAAAGATCAAACGTGATTTATGCTTAATTTGTTGATTAAAAAAGGGAGGGGGCCTTTTGAGAGTTAAAACAAAAAGTATTATTATTATTTTTTGCTCGGCAAACGAGGAAAATCGTTTAAAATTAATCAACTGATTGTTTTTAGTGAATTGTTCTCAAACCCCTGGTAACCTGCATTAAAGGGCCGTTTGATAGTTAATCCGGGATCAAGGCTGCAGGGACTACAAAGAGTGTGTGTGTGTGTGTGTGTGTTGCCAATTGTTACTGTGCATTTATTAAGCCCCCCCCTCTCCGTATCACTGCCCCCTTTAGCTAATACACAGAGAAACTGGGGCACAAACTGTGGGAAAAGATGAGAGAAACGCTCACTTAGTGTAATAATGGAAATTAAGGCTTAAACACTGGATTTATATTCTGTGCTAGAATTAATTTAAGAGCATTAATGAGGCTTAAGTTTAGGACATTCCTTCATATCATGACAGCAGTGAACACACCCCCCCCCCCACCAGCACAGACTCATTAGGGTTAAGTGTTCATCTATAAGAATTGTTATAAATAGGGTGAGACATCAGACTTTTAGTATTTTATGGGTATAAAAGGTCATTTTTCGCTCTCTGATGAGATCCAATCTTAATTAAAGTTGTTTCAAGCGGGTTTTTTTGCCTCCACATCACGGCGAAAGCGTTCCATTGACTTTAAAGCTTTAAATAACATTTGATTCTCAAGGTCTTAAGATGGTACTGACCAAAACTGTTGGCGGAGTTGGGTCCGATGCTGCCAGGAAAAGTGCCAAAAATGGCCATAAGTTGCACACACAATTAAAAACGTCAGACTTCCTGTTGGGTTTACGAAATGCTTCCAATTGGCTTTTTTGTGCGTCTCACCATGTTCCATATGTGTACTAAATGTCAGACTTGCAGGTGAAAGCACAACGAGGTTTTTAAGAGCTCGGCGAGACCGTTCCATGTACTATAATGCTTTAAAAAACGTTTGATCCTCAAGGTCTTCTGATGGTACTGACCACATTTTGAGTCAATCGGATGAAATCTGTAGGAGGAGTTGGTTCCGATGCTGCGCGTGAAAAGTGCAAATAATGTTAGAAGAATCTCCAGCTTTTCAGCACTTCAAGGCCGATAAAAACGCGATTGATTTAATGGAATAATAATAGTTTTGTATTTGTAAATAACACCGTTAGTTTAGTTGCTTTTTTAGAGCTTTGGATCAGATCACATGATCTTCTTCAGCAGGTGGATCTTTCCCAGCTCTCATGAAACTCCTGATGTTTTCTGAGACTTTTTCTGAGAGTATATTTAATAAAAGCAAAGTGTAAATTGGCAGTTCGCTGTTATGCCGGCGGTTATGTGCCGAGTATTTTTGGGCCAGAACCGGTGATGCTGATACTTTTACTTGAGTAACATTTTGAATGCAGGACTTTCACTCGTAACGGAGTATTCCTACACTCTGGTACTTCTACTTTTACTCAGGTACAAGATCTGAGTACTTCTACTTTTACTCAGGTTCAAGATCTGAGTACTTCTACTTTTACTCAGGTACAAGATCTGAGTACTTCTACTTTTACTCAATTTCAAGATCTGAGTACTTCTACTTTTACTCAGGTTCAAGATCTGAGTACTTCTACTTTTACTCAGGTTCAAGATCTGAGTACTTCTACTTTTACTCAGGTACAAGATCTGAGTACTTCTACTTTTACTCAGGTTCAAGATCTGAGTACTTCTACTTTTACTCAAGTACAAGATCTGAGTACTTCTACTTTTACTCAGGTTCAAGATCTGAGTACTTCTACTTTTACTCAATTACAAGATCTGAGTACTTCTACTTTTACTCAGGTTCAAGATCTGAGTACTTCTACTTTTACTCAGGTACAAGATCTGAGTACTTCTACTTTTACTCAGGTTCAAGATCTGAGTACTTCTACTTTTACTCAGGTTCAAGATCTGAGTACTTCTACTTTTACTCAGGTTCAAGATCTGAGTACTTCTACTTTTACTCAGGTTCAAGATCTGAGTACTTCTACTTTTACTCAGGTACAAGATCTGAGTACTTCTACTTTTACTCAAGTACAAGATCTGAGTACTTCTACTTTTACTCAAGTACAAGATCTGAGTACTTCTACTTTTACTCAAGTACAAGATCTGAGTACTTCTACTTTTACTTAAGTATAAGATCTGAGTACTTCTACTTTTACTCAAGTATAAGATCTGAGTACTTCTACTTTTACTGAAGTACAAGATCTGAGTACTTCTACTTTTACTCAAGTGCAAGATCTGAGTACTTCTACTTTACTGAAGTATAAGATCTGAGTACTTCTACTTTTACTCAAGTGCAAGATCTGAGTACTTCTACTTTTACTCAGGTTCAAGATCTGAGTACTTCTACTTTTACTCAATTACAAGATCTGAGTACTTCTACTTTTACTCAGGTTCAAGATCTGAGTACTTCTACTTTTACTCAATTACAAGATCTGAGTACTTCTACTTTTACTCAAGTACAAGATCTGAGTACTTCTACTTTTACTCAGGTTCAAGATCTGAGTACTTCTACTTTTACTCAATTACAAGATCTGAGTACTTCTACTCTTACTCAAGTACACGATCTGAGTACTTCTTCCACAGTCTTTGTTAAAAAGTATTTGTTAATTGTTTTAGGAGTTAACGATTGTTCCCTCGGTCTAGGAGTGTGTTTGTCCGCCCCTCCTGTGGTCATCCTCCATCCAGACGTTGTAATCCCACACACACACACAGGTGTACCCCCCCCCCCCCCCCCCATTTGACCCCCCTTTGACCCTCAGACACACTACAGGGTCTTGGGATGGATTCATGGGAACCGGAAGAGTTAAAGGAGGCTTCAGGTTTCAGAGGAGCTGCAGACAAACAGCTTGAGTCAAACAACGTCTGTGTGATTAGAGGGTGGGGGGTGGGGGGGGGGGGGGATTAGGGAGGACAGGTGAGCGTCAGGTTAACACACACACACACACACACACACACACACACACACACACACACACACACACACACACACACACACACACACACACACACACACACACACACACACACACACACACACACTAAAGCAGGTGAGTGGAGAGCGCAGGATTTAAACAGCATCATTTTACTCCACTCATGTTTTTTACGTTTTAATGTTTAAGTTCAATTTTATAATTTGTCATATTTTTTTATTATCTATTTTTATTATTAATAGTCTTATTCTGTTATTTTCAAATGTTTTCTATTTTTTAAATTATTTTTCTGGTATCTAAAGTTGACAGTATTGTTAAAACAAAGCTCTTTTTTAATTACATTTTAGAATTTTTTTATTAAATGTGTATATATTTTGAAAGTATATTATTCCGGTATATCTAGGGTTGCAACTAACAACTATTTTAAAAGATAAACTTTTACTTTTTTTTTTCGTTTTAATGTTTAAGTAAAATATTATAATTTGTAAACATTTGTATTATTATTTTTTCTCTTTTTTAAATATTTTTTTCAATGGTTTATTTTGGATTTTTAAGCTATTTTTCCGGGTACATAGGTTTGCAACTAACATTTATTTAAAAAATCAACTTTGAAAGTATTAACGTGAATTGACACACCATGCCTTTTTACTATTTTAATGTTTAAGTTATATTTAAAAATGTGTTGTATTTGTTATTTTTTATTTGCTATTATTATTAATATGTAATTGTTTCCTTTTAAAATATTTTTATCAATTTTTTCACTTTTTTATTTTATGGTTTTAAAGTATTTTATTCCCCAGTATGTAGGTTTGCAAATAACAACTATTTAAAAAAAATCAACTTCATTAACTTGAATTGACACTCCATGACTGAAGCCCCTTTGTAACGCAGCTACTTTGCATTTAGACGTAATTAAACATGGTGCTCTGAAGTTTACTTCGACTCTTTCTTTGCCTTTTCTCCGTCTGTCTCCCTCTCTCCTCATCACTCCCCCGTCCCCCTCACCCCATCCCTCCCACGCCTCCACTTTGTATTAAAACAACTTGATCCATGAGGCAGTGGTGGGGGGGGGGGGGGGACACTCGCAGCACCGCTAATTCTAACTCTAATTAATCCAGCGTGGTCGCGCTCAGTCTATCAGATAGAAATTCATAACTTAATTGAGGTCAGAGCCTCGAGCCGGCAGAACAAAAGTCTGCAGCCACGACCAGAGGATCAATAGTAATAAATATCTGACTGCACCGCGCGGCAGGGCCACCAACAAGCTGTGTGTGTGTGTGTGTGTGTGTGTGTGTGTGTGTGTGTGTGTGTGTGTGTGTGTGTGTGTGTGTGTGTGTGTGTGTGTGTGTGTGTGTGTGTGTGTGTGTGTGTGTGTGTGTGTGTGTGTGTGTGTGTGTGTGTGTGTGGTGTGTGTGTGTGTGTGTGTGTGTGTGTGTGTGTGTGTGTGTGTGTGTGTGTGTGTGTGTGTGTGTGTGTGTGTGTGTGTGTGTGTGTGTGTGTGTGTGTGTGTGTGTGTGTGGTCCTGTCACATCGCACTACAAAGGGCCGAATATACAGTACCTTTAAATACAGTATCTTCAACACAAAGTTGTTTCCCTAATGTGCGTGAACAGACCGACATTGATCACAAGTCTCAATCAAACAATACACACATTTAAATTATCTATACAAAAAAAGTTGAATACCGTTAAATAACAAACGTATTCAAATATGACATTTTGGGTAATCCTGCAGTGTGACAGTTCGTGTGATTCTGATTCTGGTCAAAGCGCATGAAGACTTTTATATATATTTTGGGGACTTTCAGAGAAAACATTTTGTGAAAGTCTGCAAAATTTGAATTGCCCTTTGCCCTCTTCCCTCTTCCCTCTTCCAGGGTCCTTCTGTTGCTAAACTTTGCAATTCAGTCTGTGTCACACATGCAGCTGCAAGGCGCTCAGTCATATTGCACCTACAACTAAAGGCATGAAACCACTTGTTAAAACGATCTCCCAGTTGGTTTCCAGGTAGTTTTAGTTACCAGTTTGGGCTACAACCAATACCAATCTAGCATATCCATCAATCTGTCATTTGTTTCGTCTTATCGCCTTTTAAACATCAGGTTTATTTTGCTCAGTTTATTCATCCAACCGTCTAAAACCCGAAGATATTGAATGTTTCATGAATGACTCAAACGATGCATTTAGCAAACCTATTTTCAGATTTGTTTTCCATCAGTAGACTAATGGATGAATCATCATAAATCACTAGCAGTTTGTTCAAATGTACACACGTGTTTATCTTGCTATGATTGGGGGTTTCTATGGAGGTTTGCAGATGGACTGCGTGTTAAATAAATGGAGAAAATATATCAATCATCAGACCGCTGTAGAAATATAGAAAGGTGCAATTACCAACGCAGCTCTTTCCCAAAAGAAAAAGGACTTTTCCTAAATAAGTTATTCTCTGTTTCTGCCAAATCCCAGCCTCACAAATCAAACATTAGCATCTGTTCATGCTCATTTTTCACAGGCAAGCGTAGTAAACCCGTTTCAATATTTATGACATTTCATATTGAAGTCTCAGCATTCAGCAAAAATTAAATACATCAAACTTTATTGTGGGAATAATGCAGCGCTACAGCTTTCTGAAATCAAGCTCAGCCTGATGTCGTCCTCTGCTGTGGACCTACACACACACACACACACACACACACACACACACACACACACACACACACACACACACACACACCATGGTGGTTGATTGAAATTCCATGGTGGAGGCATTATTACACGTTTGTATCCCTCCCCTTTCCCAGCACTGCCTCCGATAACTAATGGCTCGGTCAGGCCAGTCATAACAAATATCCAGCCAGATTCGTCATAATTGTGTGTGTGTGTGTGTGTGTGTGTGTGTGTGTGTGTGTAATTGTGCAACCTATCCCCCAGAATATATAGGGTCTTTACAAAAGGGAAGGTGGGAAAGTAAGCAGTCAAAGAATAGAAATGTAGAATAAAGAATGATGAAAGGAGAGATGGTTTGATTCAGGTTGTACCATGGTGTGTCTCCCTCTCACCTCTCTGAGCGTATTAGGATGTTATTGACTATCTTACAAATCAATCAGCACAATGGCTTTATGTCAGTATTTTATCATATTTTCAAATCTTTATTTGCCTTTTTATTGAATTCACAGAATAAGAACATCCGTGTCTTGTCATGTTGTTTTCTCTACGGTTTCTCAACAGATCTGCTTTAAGAGAGAAGATTCCAAATCAATGCATTCAGTTCATAGAGCTGCTTCTTTTAGGATCTACTCCAGTCCGGCACAAACTCTCCACACTCGGTTCTACTCGTGTAACAATTGAGGGTCCAGAACAATTGATATTCACTAGATCTTCCCTGGATCAACCCTGTTTCTTCCCTAGTTTCATTTCATTTAATCGTTTATGTGAACAGGGACAATGCACATTAATGAACACTTTAGACAAATAATGCTGTAGTGTAAATATGCCGGATTTTAGCTTTGAGCTAATTTCCCTCCGTAGTCCCGTCACATACAACATATAAGAACATGACATTTGTAAACATAGCAACAAAATAAATACATGATATGTAAAAGAGCAAGAGCAGCACACACAAGTATTACACTATAGCAGCAACGACATATTAAGTGCAAGAGGAGATACCCCTGTGTTAAAGTGCATTTAGCGGTGATCGCACGTCTGTTTGTTTCTCAACCATTCTCTGAGTTGACCTTTGAAGCTATTGAGAATGGGACAATCCCGTATCTCAGCTGAGAGGCTGTTCCACAAAGAGCTGCCTTTAACGGAGAGGACATTTTGTCCAAAAGTGGTCCGTCTACGGTGGACCTCACAGTCTCCTCTGGTTTCTGACCTAGTGCAGCGTCCAGTGGGGGGGGGGGGGGGGGGGGGGGGGGGGGCAGTCCATGTAAACATTTATAAAAAAAACACATACTTTTAAAAGACTTAAAATGGTCAAAACTCAAGAAATTGTGTTTTTCAAGGATCTTCCCTAGACCCTCCTTAACTTTTCTCTAGATCTTCCCTGGATCAAACATGGGTCTTCCTAAATCTTCCCTGGATCTTCCCTGAATGTTCCCTGGATCTTCTCTGGATCTTAGATATACTTATTTGTACAGAATACATGTATTATATTGATAAAAATAGTGATTACTCCAATGTTCTTTAGAAAGACCACACTACTACGTCCCCCTTTAAGTAGAGGAATCTGAACGTATGAAACACACACATAAAACCCAGCACACACACTGTTTGACGTTTTATCCGCCGCACCGTAACCCGCTCTTACAGCATCATATTTAGTACTTGCTGCACATTAGCCGGACTCGATGAAACGAGAGCTGTTGCGGCTCTGTGTTAAAAGGGCCAATCGGACACGGGTACGGTTATGAATCTATAATATGAGCACTCAGAAGAGAGCCGGAGACTTGACAGTAATAGTGCGGCCTAAAGAGCCATTCAGCAGGTAACAGTCCTCTCTGCCATCATCAGCTGTTGTTTCTTTCTTATTGGCCACTCACTGGGCCTTGCCTACACTCAACTATTTGATTTCCATCGTTCTTAACCGTCCACATAAATTGTCAGGAGCATTAAAGCTGTCCTCGAGTGTTTCAGACAGAGAGGGGGGGGGGGGGGGAGAGGGAGAGGGGGGGGAGTTGGATTCAGACGGAGAGGGGAGGGGGTGAGGAGAGAGAATAAACAAAGTAAGTGTTTTCCCTTCCATCACTCTCCCGCAGTACTCAGCTTTATGAGTCCCTCGCTCCCCATGCCTCGCCGCAGCCCCCCCCCCACCATTGATTTTCATATTACACTCTATGTATTTATTTATTTCATATATTTCTTTTTAAACATCATCGATGAGCCGCAGGAGGACAGGGCGATGTTAATTCTCAGTCTCAACCTCATCCTCCTCTCTGATGGCTGTAATGGAGGCTAAGGTGTCCCGCGGGAACAAGCAAACAGCGACATGGGGAGGGGAGGGGGGGGGGGGGAGAGGAGAGGAGAGGGGAGGGGGGGGGGAGAGGAGAGGGGGGGGGGAGACCCAGAGAAACAGAGAGGTCGCTTTTGTCTGTTGTGAAATGCAGGAAAATCTGGATGTTGTGTGCAGAGATTTGTCAGATGAAGCTTCTTGAACCCTTTGCTCTAGGAGCTGTTTGGCGGGGAAACACCTTTGCAAAATGAAAGCCGCTTGACAACATAACTGTGTTTCTACTGAATTGTACGACTCTATAACGCCTCTATCTGAAATGCAAGTAAATCAGGATATTGTGGGCAGAGATTTGTCGTATGCTAAATGTTTGTTGAATGCTTTGTTCCCTTGTATTGTGTTTCAACATTACATTTCATTTAGCTGACGCTTTTATCCAAAGCGACTTACAAGTGCATTCAACCAGGAAGATACAAACTTGAAGAAACCAGAATCATATAAGTACATCAGGTTTCATAGAGACAACACATTGCTACTCAACTGGCTTTAGATAAGACAGTCCTTTATTAGTATTCTATTCTTCTTCAAATAGCTGTCCTTGCTTCATCTCACATTTGAGTGAGCTTGTCAACGGCCCGAAACACACTGTAGCTCCAGAAACAATGCAGATATGAAAACAAATGTTCCACTTGAAGAAACATCTCCAGCAACTTGACAACACGTGCAGCGTTTAGAGAACACTCAGCAACTTGAGGAGACATGCGCCGCGTTTACTAAAAGCTGCAGAAACCAAACGCTGAAGAAGCTGGGAGACCAGGGGACACTAAAGAGTGACGCACACAGCTGGGAGACCAGGGGACACTAAAGAGTGACGCACACAGCTGGGAGACCAGGGGACACTAAAGAGTGATGCACACAGCTGGGAGACCAGGGGACACTAAAGAGTGACGCACACAGCTGGGAGACCAGGGGACACTAAAGAGTGACGCACACAGCTGGGAGACCAGGGGACACTAAAGAGTGACGCACACAGCTGGGAGACCAGGGGACACTAAAGAGTGACGCACACAGCTGGGAGACCAGGGGACACTAAAGAGTGACGCACACAGCTGGGAGACCAGGGGACACTAAAGAGTGACGCACACAGCTGGGAGACCAGGGGACACTAAAGAGTGACGCACACAGCTGGGAGACCAGGGGACACTAAAGAGTTACGCACACAGCTGGGAGACCAGGGGACACTAAAGAGTGACGCACACAGCTGGGAGACCAGGGGACACTAAAGAGTGACGCACACAGCTGGGAGACCAGGGGACACTAAAGAGTGACGCACACAGCTGGGAGACCAGGGGACACTAAAGAGTGACGCACACAGCTGGGAGACCAGGGGACACTAAAGAGTGACGCACACAGCTGGGAGACCAGGGGACACTAAAGAGTGACGCACACAGCTGGGAGACCAGGGGACACTAAAGAGTGACGCACACAACTGAGAGACCAGGGGACACTAAAGAGTGACGCACACAGCTGGGAGACCAGGGGACACTAAAGAGTGACGCACACAGCTGGGAGACCAGGGGACACTAAAGAGTGACGCACAGGGTTTTTACTCCACATTTCAGTATCGCCTTAGCCATCTTTGAACCTTATCTGAGGTGGTTCTAAAAGGAGTATATGGTATTGTGATATGTGCTAGAATGTGATATTGTAGAATGGCACAAGTGTATTCTCCAGGTTTGAAAGGCTTCATTACGGCAAAGCGACGTCAATTCAAACTTAAATAGCAATTAACAGTTATTACAATTAACAAAGTACCCATGTGGGACCCCCCTTTAGATCTGGACCTGTGTTTCATCCAGGGTTTCCCTCCACACAGTGATGTTAGTGATGGGTGTGAGGAGAAAGGGGTGGGGCGGGGGTCACCTGAAGGACGCTCCCAGGAGGTGTGAAGGACGTCGGGTTAATTTGACCGTGGCTCACACACCGAGAGGAAGGTTAGAGGAGAGGAGACCCAGATTCAATTAGAGAGGCCGAGCTGCAGATCCTTTTAACAGGGGGGCATCCCAACACACACACACACACACACACACACACACACACACACACACACAGCACAGGTCTGATTTCATGTATGATGTAAGGATTTTAATTCTGCATTTCTTACAAATCATTATTTCCATCATTATCATTTAGTTGTAATGACATGCAAGTCTTTCTGAGTGCACAATAACACAGGTTTTGATCTCCTACCTTCACGGTTTTGGCTGGTTACGTTAAATCGATCGATGTTAGTAGATCTTAAACTCTTTCTTGTTGGTCCACATGGAGCATTTTCAGTTTTGTGATCAAAACCAGACTTACAGTAACATTATGAAAAGTGCATTTGGTGGGGCTTTATATTTACAGGTTAGTCTTATTCCTACTCTCACACAGTATGGTACATAACACAAATACCAGACCCTGGTTTCAGACAGAGGGTGAAAATAGGTGCTGCAGCACAGGCAGTATGAGTGATACATATTTTAAAAAGTGCTTTATGTTCAGACTCAGGTTACAGATGAAGAGCGTTCCTCTCCTCCATCTCACTCACATCTGGGCTCTGCTTTCTGATTAATGGCACCTGCTCATCATAATGCTATCTGCTAGAATCTGCATAGCAATGATCCCAGCCGCCTATCGATTCAGACACACACACACACACGCACACGCACATGCACACGCACACACACACACACACTCCCCTCCCCCCAACCACTGTCATTATAAAAGTCGGCAGCTGCTGCATGCATTGATCATAAATCATAATTGCTTGTCCATTTTTCCCCACTTGTTTAATGTTGCTGTCAGGGGGAGAACAAGGGGGAGAAAAAGGGGGGAGAGGAAGAGAAAGTTTGCTGAGACACAAAGATGAGACGGGAAAAATACGTTTAAGGAAGAGTTGGGGATATTATGGTTGTTAAAAAAAGTTCTCCACATGTTTATAAAATGAAGATACTTACATTTGAGTCATGTATGAACAAACCTTTTCAAGATGCTAACAATAAGCTGATACAAATAATATGACGCCGTACTGTAGCGGCCTAGTTTGTAGTGATGGATGGTGTGCATTGATTTAGAACTGGTACATGATCTCACAAGGATTCATGGGTAAATGTTATAATAAAACGTGTGATTTGTGTAACTTCAAATGGACACGATCGGACAGTAATTGGTCTTTAGGAGAATTGCAGCTCAGAACGTCCACATTCGTTTAAAGTTATTTTTGTGCCTTTTGTTTTCGGGTTGTAGGTCCTGCTAATTGTTCAGGATTCGCACAAACATCCACTCTGACGCCATGGTCAAAGGTCACTGTTTGCTTATTTGGGAAAATTGGTAAAATAATGAATATGATATCTTCTACCGCTTGACGTGTTTCACTGCTCACGTTTTGTCGTGTGGTGTAATTAAGGAGTTTGGTCATCTCCATGCATCATGTCCTGTTTGTTACACCGATGTATTGTGTATGTAAATTACTATGCCAATGATATGATATTACATTAAAGCACCTTTTAAAAGTAGTTTGTATTTCCAGATAAAACATCTGTTATTAAAAGACGGGGATTAAGTCATAGCACATAAGAAAGAAAATGTGCTTGATTATCCCACATGTACCCTACAACAGACCACTGTCAGTCGTATTTGCATGCTATCACAACATGGAAACACACACACACACACACACACACACACACACTGTGCTTTCTTCAGTCTCCCCTGTTGCAGAATCTCCAAATCCAGCGGTGTATTTATCCGACCTTTAACCCCCTCTCTCTCTCTCTCTCTCTCTCAGACGAACTGAATCCCTGTTCTCTGAGTGCAGATCAACTCAAAGGACCTCTGAGTCCTCTTTCTGTTCCTCACTCAGATCAGTTTCTGCCTCTGAAACACTTTTGATCCTCGCTCTGACTGCTTCTATAAACGGCTCAGGTCTAGTATTCTTGGTGACATTTCTGACATTTAGTCGTGTGTTCTCTGCAGACAAACTGACTTACAGAACATGTTGTATTTGATCCTAGAGCTTTGAATGTCTGTCCAAGTCGGCTACTGCTCACACCTCCCCACAGTCTGAATCTCAGTGAGCTTGTGCAACGCAGTTTTTCATTGTTGAACGTGAAGCATGTCACAGTAGAGCCACTGAATACTAATATCGACCTGAACCTGTCTTCCTTAATGACGTCCACTCCCCGCCATGTTCTGAACTTTTAGAAGAATTGTGTCAAAATATCTGTTATTGCACTTTAAGACTTGTGTAGACTTGTCTTTGTAATGCATATGCGTTTGTATGAGTTTTTCACAGTGGTAATGTTTTTGTTTTTAGTTTCGGCCCAAACTGCTGCCGTGATTCGTTGTGAGGTCTCTGCTTGTTCATGTCAGGATGAGCTGATCAAAGCTCTCCTGATCTCGGTTGGCCTTCGTCTGGCTCTGCACTTTGTTAGGAAACCTGACTGAAAAAGACACACATGTAAACACACAATCATTTGTCTCAGTTTCCTCTCTCTTCTTACCAATTCTAAGGACTATAGTGACAGTATTATTTAGTACAGAAAGAAGACCCTGAGCTCATATCTTCCTCCATCCTTTGATCTGCCGTCTCTCTCCTCCATCCATCTTGCTTCACTTCGTCTGCCTGGTACAAATGATAGATCGGCGTGACTCAAAATCAGCAAAACTGCAATTGTACTAATAGATCCCTCCCCATCCGTGCTGCTCCTAAGCATATTGCTGCGCCCCATTAGAGGGAGACTCTGTGGATCTCTGGTATTGTGCAGCAGGGCTTTATTGAGCACTCTGCTGACGTGCTGCCGGCGTTTCTGCACCGCAAGGGGAAACTTTGGATGACATGTAAAAGCAGGGGTTTTTGCGACATGCCTTTCGTAATGGGATGGGAACAGGGGTGCACCAGAGAGAGAGAGGAGTGGGGGGTGAGTGCAGGTATTGTGGGAGAGTATAGTGGGAGTGCAGAGGGGGAGGTAGGGTGTCTCTTCCAAAGCAAATGGAAGACAATCCAATTTCCTGTGATTCCATCAAGGCTGCGTCCTGGACGGAGGAGGCATTAGGGAACGCTGAGAGGACGCTGACCCCTCACAGGAACATACAGGAAGCATGTAGACACACACACACACACACACACACACACACACAGCAATATATATCCTCACAAACATGCACGTGTTCAGGCAACATATACTGTATACAACTATTTTCTTGGAGTGCAGGTACAAAAATGTAATCAATTAAAACAAAAGGGTAGAAATCGTGTTTTTCTTTTTTATGTGAGTGAACATTTAAAAGTATTTAAAGAGCCAGAAACATAAAAAAGTGTAAATAAATTGCAAAGGAATGTAAAATGAAAGGTGTGTGTGTGTGTGTGTGTGTGTGTGTGTGTGTGTGTGTGTGTGTGTGTGTGTGTGTGTGTGTGTGTGTGTGTGTGTGTGTGTGTGTGTGTGTGTGTGTGTGTGTGTGTGTGTGTGTGTGTGTGTGTGTGTGTGTGTGTGTGTGTGTGTGTGTGTGTGTGTGTGTGGTGTTGTGTGTGTGTGTGTGTTGTGTGTGTGTGTGTGTGTGTGTGTGTGTGTGTGTGTGTGTGTGTGTGTGGCTGTTGAACAACGAACTGCAGATTAGCGCTGGCTGCAGATTAAGGCTTAAACCCTTTACACTTTAATTATAACTGTATGTATTTATGTGCATCAAGGTCTTTCACTTGGCCCCCGGCTGCAAACATCTGTCACTCAGTGTGTGTGTGTGAGCGTGTGTGTGCTAGTGTGTGTGTGTGTGAGCGTGTGTTTGTGTGTGTGCTAGCGTGTGTTTGTGTGTGTGTTTGTGTGTGTGCTAGCGTGTGTTTGTGTGTGTGTGTGTGTGTGTTTGTGTGTGTGCTAGCGTGTGTTTGTGTGTGTGTGTGTGTTTGTGTGTGTGCTAGCGTGTGTGTGTGTGTGTGTGTGTGTGTGTGTGTGTGTGCTAGCGTGTGAGTGTGTGTGTGTGTCAGAGAGCTATGCAGGAAATAACAGAGTATGTTTGTCCTCCATATGTCAGATCTCCTTTTTATTTCTCAGTAAAGCTCGCCGCTCCCCCTCACTGATAGAGACAGACTTGACGTCCTGAACACATCACAGGTTGGCTTTGACTCGCAGACAGACAGCTTTGTTGTTCCAGTTTAACTACGCCACGCTTTCCACGCTGCCGGCGATTTGCATCTGTGCTCCGTGATCCGCCCGCGGGGAATAGAAAGCTCTAATCCAATCAGCAGGTCCCTGAAGTGCTGCCCCTGAGAGGGAGACACAACAATAGGATCACTCTGCACAGAGAGGGAGGAGGAGGAGAGAGGGAAGAGAGAGGGAGGAGAGAGAGGGAGAGGGAAGAGAGAGGGAAGAGAGAGGGAGGAGAGAGAGGGAAGAGAGAGAGAGAGAGGGAGGGAGAGAGAGGGAAGAGAGAGAGAGAGAGAGGGAAGAGAGAGGGAGGAGAGAGAGGGAGGAGAGAGAGGAGAGAGAGAGAGAGAGAAGAGGAAAGAGGAAGAGGAAGAGAGGGAGGAAGGTGGAGACGGAGAGAGGTGACGGTGGGGAAAAGAAAGGCGAGTTAGGTGAGAAGAGGAAGAATAGAGTGGTCCTCTTCTGAATCCAATGAATGCCAAAAAATAGAAAGACAGACTAAAAGAAAATGCTAAGAATACTTAAAATGTTGGCTTCAAAAATGGATTATTAACTTCATAACGTATACTGCTGCAGTGGACCCTGAAGGCAGCATCTCCCTGGTTCAATGTGATTTTCCTACCAGATTTTGTAATATTTCAGAAAGTAATGTAAAAACAATCTTTTATGATAATTACACGTTTAGTTCAGCAGGATAATCTCCACATATTAACACCACTACCTCTGAAGTAAAACCCTAATGTTGGGCTATAAAGGAACTACAGCACGGTCACATGACTTCACGTCACCACCGCTAAGCTAAAGGTGGCTAATGTTGGGCTATAAAGGAACTACAGCACAGTCACATGACTTCACGTCACCACCGCTAAGCTAAAGGTGGCTAATGTTGGGCTATAAAGGAACTACAGCACGGTCACATGACTTCACGTCACCACCGCTAAGCTAAAGGTGGCTAATGTTGGGCTATAAAGGAACCACAGTACGGTCACATGACTTCACGTCCCCACCGCTAAGCTAAAGGTGGCTAATGTTGGGCTATAAAGGAACCACAGTACGGTCACATGACTTCACGTCCCCACCGCTAAGCTAAATGTGGCTAATGTTGGGCTATAAAGGAACTACAGCACGGTCACATGACTTCACGTCCCCACCGCTAAGCTAAAGGCGGTTAATGTTGGGCTATAAAGGAACTACAGCACGGTCACATGACTTCACGTCACCACCGCTAAGCTAAAGGTGGCTAATGTTGGGCTATAAAAGAACTACAGCACGGTCACATGACTTCACGTCCCCACCGCTAAGCTAAAGGCGGTTAATGTTGGGCTATAAAGGAACTACAGCACGGTCACATGACTTCACGTCCCCACCGCTAAGCTAAAGGTGGCTATTGTTGGGCTATAAAGGAACTACAGCACGGTCACATGACTTCACGTCACCACCGCTAAGCTAAAGGAGGCTAATGTTGGGCTATAAAAGAACTTCAGCACGGTCACACGACTTCACGTCACCACCGCTAAGCTAAAGGAGGCTAATGTTGGGCTGTAAAGGAACTACAGCACGGTCACATGACTTCACGTCCCCACCGCTAAGCTAAAGGCGGTTAATGTTGGGCTATAAAGGAACTACAGCACGGTCACATGACTTCACGTCCCCACCGCTAAGCTAAAGGTGGCTAATGTTGGGCTATAAAGGAACCACAGCACGGTCACATGACTTCACGTCACCACCGCTAAGCTAAAGGAGGCTAATGTTGGGCTGTAAAGGAACTACAGCACGGTCATATGACTTCACGTCCCCACCGCTAAGCTAAAGGCGGTTAATGTTGGGCTATAAAGGAACTACAGCACGGTCACATGACTTCACATCACCACCGCTAAGCTAAAGGTGGCTAATGTTGGGCTATAAAGGAACTACAGCACGGTCACATGACTTCACGTCCCCACCGCTAAGCTAAAGGCGGTTAATGTTGGGCTATAAAGGAACTACAGCACGGTCACATGACTTCACGTCACCACCGCTAAGCTAATGTTGGGCTATAAAAGAACTACAGCACGGTCACATGACTTCACGTCCCCACCGCTAAGCTAAAGGCGGTTAATGTTGGGCTATAAAGGAACTACAGCACGGTCACATGACTTCACGTCCCCACCGCTAAGCTAAAGGTGGCTAATGTTGGGCTATAAAGGAACCACAGCACGGTCACATGACTTCACGTCCCCACCGCTAAGCTAAAGGTGGCTAATGTTGGGCTATAAAGGAACTACAGCACGGTCACATGACTTCACGTCCCCACCGCTAAGCTAAAGGCGGTTAATGTTGGGCTATAAAGGAACTACAGCACGGTCACATGACTTCACGTCACCACCGCTAAGCTAAAGGTGGCTAATGTTGGGCTATAAAAGAACTACAGCACGGTCACATGACTTCACGTCCCCACCGCTAAGCTAAAGGCGGTTAATGTTGGGCTATAAAGGAACTACAGCACGGTCACATGACTTCACGTCCCCACCGCTAAGCTAAAGGTGGCTATTGTTGGGCTATAAAGGAACTACAGCACGGTCACATGACTTCACGTCACCACCGCTAAGCTAAAGGAGGCTAATGTTGGGCTGTAAAGGAACTACAGCACGGTCACATGACTTCACGTCCCCACCGCTAAGCTAAAGGCGGTTAATGTTGGGCTATAAAGGAACTACAGCACGGTCACATGACTTCACGTCCCCACCGCTAAGCTAAAGGTGGCTAATGTTGGGCTATAAAGGAACCACAGCACGGTCACATGACTTCACGTCACCACCGCTAAGCTAAAGGAGGCTAATGTTGGGCTGTAAAGGAACTACAGCACGGTCACATGACTTCACGTCCCCACCGCTAAGCTAAAGGCGGTTAATGTTGGGCTATAAAGGAACTACAGCACGGTCACATGACTTCACATCACCACCGCTAAGCTAAAGGTGGCTAATGTTGGGCTATAAAGGAACTACAGCACGGTCACATGACTTCACGTCCCCACCGCTAAGCTAAAGGCGGTTAATGTTGGGCTATAAAGGAACTACAGCACGGTCACATGACTTCACGTCACCACCGCTAAGCTAATGTTGGGCTATAAAAGAACTACAGCACGGTCACATGACTTCACGTCCCCACCGCTAAGCTAAAGGCGGTTAATGTTGGGCTATAAAGGAACTACAGCACGGTCACATGACTTCACGTCCCCACCGCTAAGCTAAAGGTGGCTAATGTTGGGCTATAAAGGAACCACATCACGGTCACATGACTTCACGTCACCACCGCTAAGCTAAAGGAGGCTAATGTTGGGCTGTAAAGGAACTACAGCACGGTCACATGACTTCACGTCCCCACCGCTAAGCTAAAGGTGGCTAATGTTGGGCTATAAAGGAACTACAGCACGGTCACATGACTTCACGTCCCCACCGCTAAGCTAAAGGCGGTTAATGTTGGGCTATAAAGGAACTACAGCACGGTCACATGACTTCACGTCACCACCGCTAAGCTAAAGGTGGCTAATGTTGGGCTATAAAAGAACTACAGCACGGTCACATGACTTCACGTCCCCACCGCTAAGCTAAAGGTGGCTAATGTTGGGCTATAAAGGAACTACAGCACGGTCACATGACTTCACGTCACCACTGCTAAGCTAAAGGTGGCTAATGTTGGGCTATAAAGGAACTACAGCACGGTCACATGACTTCACGTCACCACCGCTAAGCTAAAGGTGGTTAATGTTGGGCTATAAAAGAACTTCAGCACGGTCACACGACTTCACTTGTTTCAGGCTAAAATCCCCAAAACATTGAAGAGGGAACAGGAAGTGCTTAAATGCTGACCTATTTCCAGGATTAAGGACTCATTCCTGTACCAGTCAATTGAATAAGGGTAGAGGAAGAAACCCAAAACAGAAAGCTGCAGGAGAGGGTGAACCGTGGAGAGACTAATGAATAATTTTACTTTTTTATTCGGCACTTGAGGACGTGTAAGAGCGTCCGCTGGATTTTAATCTGTCTGTGAGCGTTGGAGGCCGCTGGGCTCTTGTTCTGAGGCAACAGTTTGACCATTTATCATCATTATGAGGTGCAAAGGCAGTGATTAAGAGCTGAGTCCTGCTGATGAAGCCTGTCATATATTGTGTCTTATTATACCTACACACACACACACACACACACACACACACACACACACACACACACACACACACACACACACACACACACACACACACACACTACCCCATCCCTGTCCCCAATCCACAGTTCTAACAAGAGTTATACCTCTTCTATTGAACCCTTGACCCCAAGTTTCATCTTTAACCCACACACACAAATACACAGAAATATCACGAATAATATTCTCTGACACCTTTTTTGTGTTAGGGTCACACAGCCTCCGTGATTAAAAGAAAGAATAACCCTTTTAAATGAATTTAGGGCTGCATAATTTAGCAAAATGGACAAAATCTACAATATAGAAATCACACTGAGCTCAATATTTAGTAAATGAAAACTCCCTCTGGAGAGAACACAGGTTTGTTTGCCTTTGCAGACCATTAACATGCACTAAAACCTATATAACACACTCTTTACAGGAGAGGGAAACCCCAAAAAAGCAGTATAGGGCTATCTATATCTCATCGTCTCATAATTTGCAGATTTCATCGTCGAGTAAATTCATTTTTCTCACAGTAAATATTTTGTTTATGTGATTTTAATAAGAGTTGTTTTGTGTCTGGCAGGATAATGAAGGACAGACGGCGCTACATTACGGTAAGAAGGCCTCTCTTACTCTTCTCTATGGTCCTTAATGTAGTAAACTTACTGTCAGTGTGTGATATTTGTTCACACACTGACTTCATTATAGTGCGTGTTCTCTCTTCTCACACAGCTTCTTGTTTTTACCCAAGATATTTCTGAAATATTTTCATCTATCCCCGCTCCATTCGTGTGTGTGTGTGTGTGTGTGTGTGTGTGTGTGTGTGTGTGTGTGTGTGTGTGTGTGTGTGTGTGTGTGTGTGTGTGTGTGTGTGTGTGTGTGTGTGTGTGTGTGTGTGTGTGTGTGTGTGTGTGTGTGTGTGTGTGTGTGTGTGTGTGTGTGTGTGTGTGTGTGTGTGTGTGTGTGTGTGTGTGTGTGTGTGTGTGTGTGTGTGTGTGTGTGTGTGTGTGTGTGTGATAATCGGCATCTCCCAGAGGAAATCAGCACAGGTCCTCAGACTCCCCTGACCCTCTCGTGCCCCAACACACACTCCTCCCAGAGGGGCGTGTCCCCCGTCCTGTGTGTGTGTGTGTGTGTGTGTGTGTGTGTGTGTGTGTGTGTGTGTGTGTGTGTGTGTGTGTGTGTGTGTGTGTGTGTGTGTGTGTGTGTGTGTGTGTGTGTGTGTGTGTGTGTGTGTGTGTGTGTGTGTGTGTGTGTGTGTGTGTGTGTGTGTGTGTGGCTGCACCATCTGTTCCCCTTGCTTGGTGGCGTCAGTGTGGGCATCACCCACCGGGAATATCTCCACACACACACACACTTGAGGATGGGGCATAAAAAGATGACTGATAAACATAAGCGATGAAGTCTCTCTCTCTCTCTCTCTCATCCCTCTCTCTCTCTCATCCTGCTCTCCCTCTCTCTCTCTCATCCTGCTCTCCCTCTCTCTCTCTCATCCCTCTCTCTCTCTCATCCCTCTCTCTCTCACTCATCCCTCTCTCTCTCTCTCTCTCTCTCATCCCTCTCTCTCACTCTTTGCACAGGGCCACGCGGCTGCATTGATTAATGGAGGGTTTACTGCTCACCATAAATTGTTCTCCTTCCTCTACGGCTCCCCGAGGGCCGGACACTTTTTACAGCTCAAGGCCCAGGCCAGACACCCGGCACGTGCGCGCACACACACACACACACACACACACACACACACACACACACACACACACACACACACACACACACACACACACACACACACACACACACACACACACACCAACACACTGCTTGCTAAATAAAATAGTGTTTAGAGCAACAAGAGGAGGATAGCTGGGAAAATAAGCCAAGCTTTGTTAGTCTGATCCTGCTGAGATGGATTCGTGTAGTGTTTGATACTCACACACCTCCTGCTATTCATGCACACACACTCGCTTACACACTTGCATGCATTCCGATGTATCATGAGATGTCACACACAAACACACACACACACACCAGCTAAATAAAATAGTGTTTAGAGGATTGCAGGCATGGCTGGCAAACGAAGCCAAGCTTTGTTAATCTGAAGCTGCTGAGAAATAGTGTTTGATTCTCTCCTGCTGTTCATGGACACACACTTTCTTACTCACTTGCATTGTGGCATCATATCTCTCTCTCTCTCTCTCACACACACACACACACACACACACACACACACACACACACACACACACACACACACACACACACACACACACACACACACACACACCGGGCCAAAAAGAGTCTTGCAAGTGTGTTAAAAATAAGCCTAAAATATGCCAAGCTTTGTTAGTCTGACTCTGCTGAAAGATAAGTGTTTGATACTCTCCTGCCAATCATGCACACACACACTCCCTAATACACACACACATGCATTCCGATGTATCATCATATCTCTCACACACACATACACACACACACACAAACACACACACATCCCTGGGCTGGAGGTTAAAAAGCCCGGCTGTCAATCAGGCGGCTGCTGACATCAGCGATCATGGCGCCGGCCCTTTAAGAGAGGAGCACTCAGACTATAACACCCCTTGTTGTTAAACACCAAATATGTGCAATATGTGCAATATATATATATATCGTTAATAACTGTGCAATATATACCTGGCTGCTAAATCTTCAGAAGATGTGTAGTTTGTAAATTGTGTAATTTTTATTATTTTTGTATCTTTTTGTATGCATGCTTTAGGGACATGAAGCTGTCTTTGGCTCTGTTCTGCTGTAACAATGTACATTCCCCCTCTGTGGCACAAATAATGGGATTCTGATTCTGATGAGGGGGAGATGAGGGAGATGGGGGGGGGGGTGAGGTGCATCGGGAAGCAAAGACCTGCTAACTGGGTTAAGAAAGTGCAACCCCCCCCCCTGATAGAGAGGAAGAGAAGACCCTTTTAGCGGGGCACAAATTGCCAATGGGGCAGAAATGAAGCGTTCAGAGGATCTGGGGTCCAGTGGTGTCAGAGCCGGCTGGAGATGGGCTTTTCATTAACTGCAGCGCTGTGCAGTATGAAGAGGAGGATCGTTCACTGAAGCTGCTCACAACATCCTGACAGGAACTAATGAGCTGCAGGGAGGCGTCACACTTTCATATTAACACTTTATACAGATGAGAAGTGAGAGCAATAACAAATCAGACAAATAGATGAAGTCCTTTGTATTTCTCTTGAGCGCTTTTCCTTAACCTACACTGGAAAATGTCATGAGGGCATGGAAAGGAGGATTCATCAGGACTTAGGAAACAACAACTGTGCTGCTTAGAGAATCCGACTGCACTTACACTAAAGGCTACGTCATTATGTGAAGACGGATGTTATTGACGTGCGTCGCTTTAAATGTTGCTGATGCGAGGATTTGTTGAACAGTATGGTCTTTAATAGGGATAGGGGGGTTAAGAGGGGCCTTATGCTGCTGTTCAGGTGTATATCAGTATGTAGTGTCTCTACTTTAAAGAGTCCTCTCCTGCTGATGTTCAGGTGTATATCAGTATGTAGTGTCTCTACTTTAAAGAGTCCTCTCCTGCTGATGTTCAGGTGTATATCAGTATGTAGTGTCTCTACTTTAAAGAGTCCTCTCCTGCTGATGTTCAGGTGTATATCAGTATGTAGTGTCTCTACTTTAAAGAGTCCTCTCCTGCTGATGTTCAGGTGTATATCAGTATGTAGTGTCTCTACTTTAAAGAGTCCTCTCCTGCTGATGTTCAGGTGTATATCAGTATGTAGTGTCTCTACTTTAAAGAGTCCTCTCCTGTTGATGTTCAGGTGTATATCAGTATGTAGTGTCTCTACTTTAAAGAGTTCTCTCCTGCTGATGTTCAGGTGTATATCAGTATGTAGTGTCTCTACTTTAAAGAGTCCTCTCCTGCTGATGTTCAGGTGTATATCAGTATGTAGTGTCTCTACTTTAAAGAGTTCTCTCCTGCTGATGTTCAGGTGTATATCAGTATGTAGTGTCTCTACTTTAAAGAGTTCTCTCCTGCTGATGTTCAGGTGTATATCAGTATGTAGTGTCTCTACTTTAAAGAGTCCTCTCCTGCTGATGTTCAGGTGTATATCAGTATGTAGTGTCTCTACTTTAAAGAGTCCTCTCCTGCTGATGTTCAGGTGTATATCAGTATGTAGTGTCTCTACTTTAAAGAGTCCTCTCCTGCTGATGTTCAGGTGTATATCAGTATGTAGTGTCTCTACTTTAAAGAGTCCTCTCCTGCTGATGACCAGGTGTATATCAGTATGTAGTGTCTCTACTTTAAAGAGTCCTCTCCTGCTGATGACCAGGTGTATATCAGTATGTAGTGTCTCTACTTTAAAGAGTCCTCTCCTGCTGATGACCAGGTGTATATCAGTATGTAGTGTCTCTACTTTAAAGAGTCCTCTCCTGCTGATGACCAGGTGTATATCAGTATGTAGTGTCTCTACTTTAAAGAGTCCTCTCCTGCTGATGTTCAGGTGTATATCAGTGTGTAGTGTCTCTACTTTAAAGAGTCCTCTCCTGCTGATGTTCAGGTGTATATCAGTATGTAGTGTCTCTACTTTAAAGAGTCCTCTCCTGCTGATGACCAGGTGTATATCAGTATGTAGTGTCTCTACTTTAAAGAGTCCTCTCCTGCTGATGTTCAGGTGTATATCAGTGTGTAGTGTCTCTACTTTAAAGAGTCCTCTCCTGCTGATGTTCAGGTGTATATCAGTATGTAGTGTCTCTACTTTAAAGAGTCCTCTCCTGTTGATGTTCAGGTGTATATCAGTATGTAGTGTCTCTGGTTTTATTTTCTATGTTAAATATCTTATATTGTGTTTTGCTTGTGTTCTACTCTCCAGCCTTAGGTGTATTCATCTTCTTATTCTCTCGTCCCTGTTCGTGTTTCCTTTTTGTGTTTCCTTTTCGTTCCCCCTATTGTAAAGTGTCCTTGGAAGGCGCTATATAAATCCAACTATTATTACTATTATAATAACCCCTCCTTTATTTCCTCCTCTCCTCCTCTCAGCGTCGGCCTGTGAGTTTGCAGAGATCGTGGATCTGCTGCTGAGCTCCGGCGCCGACCCGTCCATCAGAGATCTGGAGGGTTCCCTCCCTGAAGAGGTGACCGAATCCAGCGCCATCTCCTCCCTCCTGCAGCAGCACACGGCTCCAAAAGGATAGACTCCACCCCCCATCTCCTCCTATCTCCTCCCCTCCATCATCACCTCCTCCCTCCTCCCTACAGAGACTCTAACCCCCTCCAGAAGTTAGTTAGTAAACCATTTTATCTCCAAAGTTTGATTTCTCTGCCTC
>NW_022987792.1:0-30000 GCF_902827165.1 Trematomus bernacchii | reverse complement strand
GCCATTAGGCCCCGTTCTCTCTCTGAAGTCTCTCTAAAGCCTGTTTGGGGCCCGTTTCGTCTCCTCGCTGCGTCCTAAAGCGCGTTACAGCGCTGGGAGGTAAGAGAGGGTGACGGCAGCCCTGCCCCCCCCCCCCCTCAGGACTCTGACACTAAGCCCATTATGCTTCCATTATGGCCTTCAATCTCCCTCTGAGCGTCTCTCTGTGTGACACCGCAGATCCTCCCTCTCCAACCGCAGACTTCTTCAGCCGCTCGCAATATTCATGCGTTTTATCTGAGGTGAAAAGTACTATTTTTTTAGTTTTTTTAAAGGTAGTACAGTTTGGAGGCTCTGCTACTTTGCTTGAGTGCTTTTATTTTGTGCAACTACGTTTAACTTGGTTTAAAATAAGGCTTCTTCACAGTGTCGCCGAAATGAGAATTCAAGAGTCTGAGTTTAGCTTTCCTTAAATAACGTTCACAAAGAAACACTTAAAGTTTCCACGTTAGTGTTTAAGGTTTCCTCCTCACCTTGGTTTTATACAGATTGAGTCCCTTAAGGAGTTCAACCGTCCCACAAAATACCTTCAGAACCAAACTAGAGGAGAAAAAACTATGTGCGAGTTTTTGGATATAAATGATAAAACCAAATCATGTGTGTTGTTGTTATTAGCAGGAAATGTGATCTGATTTTCGTGTGATTTTCAGCAGGAATACAGATGTGCTCGTAAACGTTTTGATGCAGACACCAGAGAGTGTGTGTGTCCTGTTTGTGATGTGTGTGTTGTCAGTGACCTGCGATGTGTGTGTGATGTGTGCGCCTCAGAGGTTCCTCCCTCTCTCTCTCCGTTTACCTTTCCCTCTCTCTCTCTCCCTTTACCTTTCTCTCTCTCTCTCTCTCTCTCTCTCTACTAAAAGCAATACCATGTTGTTTCTCTGGCCAGATCCTAATGCAGCCCCCCCCCCCCTTTCACACACACACACACACACACACACACACACACACACACACACACACACACACACACACATACTCACACACTCACACACAGGCAATGTGGCTGGGAACCCAACAGTAAGCAGAAGCCCTGTGTGTGTGTGTGTGTGTGTGTGTGTGTGTGTGTGTGTGTGTGTGTGTGTGTGTGTGTGTGTGTGTGTGTGTGTGTGTGTGTGTGTGTGTGTGTGTGTGTGTGTGTGTGTGTGTGTGTGTGTGTGTGTGTGTGTGTGTGTGTGTGTGTGTGTGTGTGTGTGTGTGTGTTGTTGTGAAGTAGTAGCCTATAGCATAAAATGAAAATACTCAAGCGAAGCCGTAGTACCTCACATTGGTCATTGAGTAAATGTGCACTCTTTCACAGCATAAATACGACCCTATGACCCAGAGTAATAAACATATAATCCTCACTACAGTATGCATCATGTCTCATATGCAGCAGGATGATTATAGTTCCACATGAAGCAGCAGCTCCCAACCTTCAGGTGTCATTGCTCTCCTCTGTGGGACTCGCTCTGCTCTTTAAGACTCGCTCCATCTTCCCTTCGGATCATCGTTCACCTCCTGCCGTCGTTTGGGGAGAAAAATCTCCTGTCTCCTCGACTCTCCGGGCCCAAACAAATCCCCTCTGTTTTGCATGTTAATTTATTCCCTTTCGCCTTCAGACGTTTCCTTCAGGAAGTTCGTAATAAAAGCCTCTGGATCGATGATAATGGCATTCGAGCTGCCTGTGTTTGTCATCTTCTCAAAAGCAACAGTGCTGGAGTTTCCTCAGATTTATTTGTATACTAGTGCTGTAAGTGGCGTGTAAATTATCCTAACTGTCCGTGTGGCTTTCTGTCTTTGTAAGGCCGCACTATTAGAGCCTATCCATTAATGCCCAAGCCCCAATCAATGCTTAAATAAAAATCAGCTCGATTTGTGGCGTTTTATGCAAACGTGCAAACTGCAACCGGAGCTTAGCTTTTTGTTTTTATAATGTAACAGGAATGGCTAAAACACAGAGGAATCGATAACACTTAAGTTTGGGTTTTGTTGGCTCAGACGAGCGCTGCACATTGCTGCATACAAATGAGTTTCATACAGATGTACGCGGGTGTAATTTCATTATAATTCTATGCATAGTTAGCCAACACCACAGGAGCAGGGAATACATCCAGCGTGACCTGAGAGCATTTAGCCGAGCAGAAACTGAGGAGGACAGCAGTGAGATTAGAGGTTTGTGTATTATTTAATTCCTTTATTAAGATACCAGAATATAGATGAAAATGCAGGAATTTAACCCAGAAAGATGGGGATGGATGTTAACCTTTGTTTTGTTTTGCCGTCAATGTGCAGCTTTTGTTGACTGTTTTGTTTGTTTGTAAAAAAATCATCACCTAATTCAGTTGTTCAACTTTTATGCCAACATTTCCAATACACGTTTTACAACTCTATTTGGATTTTATAAAACCCTTATTTTGAGTAAAAAAAAGGCAAATACGTTGAATATTTTTTACTTTAGTTAAGATAAGGGGGCAAAACGTTGATGGATGATCACAACATGGTAGGCCTATATGTCAAAGTTAAAGGGGACCTATCATGCAAAATGCACTTTTGTACGTCTTTTCTACATGAATATGTGTCCCCGGTGTTCCAGGGAACTCACCAAGTGTCAGAAAACACAACCCTCTCTATTTTCCTCCATACCCAAATCTCTAAAAAAGGGGCTGCAACGGATCTGATAAAAACTGATCCAGATTTGAACACTGTCCTGACGTCAGGACGGTGGCACTACGGCTATTGGGCCAACTCCACCAATCAGGAGGAGACAGCCACGGCCATTGCCGTTCGAAAGCGCTGGAGACGCTGTAGTACATATGCCAGGCCTCTAGATGGTGCTGTTCTCACTGAATCTGCCCTTGCTAAAACAGATCTAAAAAAGTGCAAATTGAGCGAAATGAGGCATGGCTAAAATGCATGATCTGTTTGGTATTTTGAAAAAAAAAAAAGTATAAATATGCCTTATATAGGTATGGTCCTACACTATATTATTCAAATATAGCATGATAGGTCCACTTTAAGTCGATAAAAATGCCAAATTAAAGACCACATGAGATATAAATTTGATTTTAAAATGGACAAGTCAAATCAAGCAATCTAATTGGTTCTTAGCCGTGATATAATAAGCGTATATCACGGGTAGAATTGTAAGTAAATAAATAGCCAAATAATGGATCAACGCTCTCTGTCTAATATGTTCGCTAGCTGTTAGTGTTGTTGCATAGCAACCACCTCGCACTAGGTTTTGTGCAGAAGGCAACGGAGGGACTATTTTATTTTGAACATCATTATTTACTAATAAAAACTATTTAAATTGGAGTGTGTATTTTTCTTAAATAAAACACCTGTTAATGTAAGTAGTGACCATTATCAGAATGTATGGACCCATCCATGTTGTTTTTGTGCCAATTAGATGAAAAAATACAAATTTTCTGACATAAATAGCATTTAAAAAACGGTACAACAGGAAGGTAAAACCTCATAAAATGCCTTTATTAATTATCCTAGCTGCCAGAAGACTTGTCCTCTTATTGTCGCCTTACAAATATATATTTTTTAAATGTTTTCTTCGTTTTCAGTCTCTGTTTACCCTGATAGAAGAGCACGGTCGACCTTTACCTAGCGTGTTTTCAGCTGTAAAAGTGTTGAAAAAAGAGGCTAAAACTGCTGTAGTAAGAGACGGTTATGATTCTTAGCAACCCGTCTACGTCCATGCTAAGTCGTGAGCATCACTTTTAAATCCAACTGCCTTCAATTTAAACTGGTTATTGTTTGTTTTTACCCCCATTTTCTGGCGGGAAAGTGACTCCGCATGCTATCATTGTTAGCATTTAGCTCAACACCATGCTTTGCTAAAATATAGCATCGAAGAGCTGCTAGCATGGCTGTGTAGATCATCTGAATTAGACTTTTTTCTTTAACATAAAGACAAATTAAGAGAAGAGTGTTACTAAGAGAATTATAAAAAAACATTTACAGCCATTTTGACGGATTTGACAGAAAATGGACAGATTTTTTTGTGACACTTTGGCTTTGAAAAGCATGTACTTGATTGTTCAGGGTTGGGGTTGGCTGATGGGTGTGATGTTAAGGCGCCAGATGAACCTGTCGTGTGGTAGGCTGAAGAACTCAGAGTCGCTAAGCCAGTTGGACCTCTTGCTGAGTCACTTACCTGCATCACAGAGAGCCGAGGTGGCGGATGCTCTCTCTCGTGTCCCGGTGGGGTAGTAATGGCGCATTTCCATTGCAGCGCGTAGCTCGCTTTAAGCGTGCCGTGTCGTGCCGTCCCCTTTTTTGGTTGTGCTTCCACTAGGCCTCGTTCCGGCGCGGCACGGCGCGGGGCCACTTTTTCCCCTCTTTTCTGGCCCTAGAAAATTGTGGTTCTATCGGGGCCAACAAACAGGGCTGAGTCGGGCTGAGTATGCTAAACTAGAGAGAGGAGCGCTGGCAAGAGGGCTAGAACTACAACAAGATGGACATATTTGACCGTGATTTAATTGTAATACACGTTTCAAAATGATGCCGAAGTAACAACATACTGATACCGGTTAGTAAAAACCATGAATTAATGCTTTGTCAAGTCTGCAGACAGACGGCAGGCGAAAAACCTTTTAAAATTTGTGTTTTTCTAGATGGAGATTGGCTAAGCTAACGCAGTATATGCCCCGACCGTCCACACTCACAACAACGGCCTATACAGACATAAATAAAGCAGCGACTGTATTCACCATGACACAGGCAGTCTGTGGTTTGTACTTGTTTAACTTTTGTCGAGTTTCTGAACATATATAAGGAGCTGTGAGCTCCGAGTGCTCACAGCTAACGGCTGTGTTGTGTTTCTGGATTTCTCATTGAAGATGACGTCACGGCTCCGCCTACACTGCGTTACTATAGTAACTACCCCAGTTCCTAAACTGTAATGGAAGCGCAGCATGAAGTGAGTCGGCCCTGTTAAGGCCCAACGCGGCCAAGCCGTACCGAGCCGTACCGAGTGTGGCCGAGGCCGACCGTGTAGTGGAAATGCGCCATTAGTGTCCTGGTTCTGGCTCACTAGGGGACGTTCGGATTTACTGGCATTGATGTTTTTGTACTTTTTGATGTGGGTTTTTCGGGGATCCCTTTGGGGCCCAGTCTTAAGGGGGGGGGGGGGGGGGGGGCTGTGATGCCCCCTGTGGGTTCATCTGGAGAGGGTGTGGCTGTGCTGTGTCCAGCCTGGATTGCAGTAACTGCTCTCTCCTACAGACACCCGGTTTGGTTCTGTTGCTACTTCAGTTACCCTCACACTACACGTCCATGCAACCCTCACCCTGCATTTACACTACTGATACCACTGACGTCCACACCTCATGCTTTACTCATTTTGCACTTCTTTCATTTGGTTCATTTGAATTACTTACTTAAATAAACATATTTTATTAACCGTTGATATGATGTGTCTCCCACTTTGTTGTGGCCCTTTGAGCCAGGTCATAACATGTAAATGGTCGTTTTTGTAATAACATTTTCTGTAAGGAAGCTTTTCTTCATAATTCTTGTTATTTTTTGGTGTATTCTAACAATTAATATATGTTAAAGTAATATATTTCATGGAATTAAAGAGACATTTCTTGTAAAATTACAGTTATAGATCTTAATTATTAACACAATTACTGTTTTTTTTTAGTGTATCCATGTTTTTAATATTACAATACCTTACTGTTAATCTAATTTAATTAATTTAAGACATTTTCCGGCACCCCCGCTACCGTTTCTCTGCACTTTTGGACAGTAAAAACGGGTGTTAGAGGAAAATCAGACTCGTGACCTCGGTGGTTAAAGACCCCGGCTGCATTATTCCCTTTATAGCAGCTTGACGTATTTCCATACAAGCTAACGGGCGGCATATGGACCACATTCCCTCTTTGCCTCAAACCACAAAGCATATTTCCCTATATTTCACAAAGCACTGTTACAATTAGTTAACAGCACGGGGATTAAGAGAAGATTTGAGATCTGCAATCTGCTGCCATGTCTCTTCAGCAGCGAGAGGATCAGCCGGCATCTGCTTCCCTTTATTTACTCCCTCTCCATCAGAGGTGGGAAGCAGTGGAGTACAAATACTTCATTAATGTATACTTAAGTACATGTTTCTGGTATCAGTCCTTTACTCCACTACTTGTTTTTCTGACGACTTTTTACTTTGACTTCTTACATGTTGAACACAAATACCTGTACTTTCTACTTCTCACATTTCCCAAACAGGCTGGTTCCTTTAGTTTGAATGTGTGTTTGGTGGCGTGATCATTATTATTTAGAGTCATTGCGTGCCTATTGATTTGAACACGATCCGTGTATCCATCATTTCCTGGTCTTCTCTAAAGAAGAGGGACCAATGAAAACGTTGTCATGTTGCCGTTGTTCAGCATGGAAACATTCATTAGCTAACAATGACATTATTGTTCTATTAATATAAAGGGAGGTCAGGTACTCTTTAAAACAGCTGCTAGTTATGGGTACTTTTTACTGAAGTACATTTCAAAGCCCTCTTTACTTTGACTTGAGTAAAGAAGTTTAGTCAGTACTTCTACTTTTACCAGAGTATTTTTAAACACGAGTATCTGTACTTCTACTTGAGTTAAGGATGTGTGTACTTCTACTCGAGTAAAGGATGTGTGTACTTTAACCCTCTCTGCTCTTCCTGCATCCTTCCTGCCCCCCCCCCCCAGTGATCATCCATCACTGTTAACCGACCACTGTCCGCTGCTGCGACTAACTGGATCTCCACAATTGAATCGAGGCCTAAGTGTGTGGTAAATGCTCTCAATGGGTAAATGAATTTGCGGGTTAACTCGCCCTAAGAGCGTTTAGATAAGGGCAAAAATAATAAAAACACCTACGAGAGATATTTTTCCTCGTGATATATTGAAAACAAAGCAAATGTTAACTCTCACATTCGTCACCATGACACTGGGAGGAGTGGATGCTCCAGAAACAAGTAACAAATAATGAAAACAAGGTATTTTCTCTTGTTATAAATTCAAACATCTGCCGATACAACAAGTGAATTGTTGCTTGGTAAGATTTGTTGAAATAAGTTGATAAATCTGATCTTGAAAATAGCTCTGAAATCTTATTTGAGCTTTATTCACCAGAATCAGGAGGTTTTCTGTTTTCTGACGTAGTTGGTGATTTTTCCATAAAAATGTAAAAAGAGTTATGTTTCATGTGAGATACAACAACAGAAAAACCCTGATCCTAACCCAATAGAGCAAGTGTATATTAGCATGGTAAGATTTCTTGAAATAAAATGAGATATTTAGATCAATCAGGTCTTCTAATTAGCTCTGAAATCTTATTTTGAGTTATATTTTACGAGGATCAGGTCATGATTTGCTCAAAATGCTCAAAAGTTTCCTGTTTTTTGATGCAAATTGGTGATTTTCCCATAAAAATGTAAAAAAGAATAATGTGTTTCATTTGAGATACAACTCAAAGAAAAACTAACCCTCACCCAATAGAACAAGTGTATATTAGCTTGGTAAGAATTCTTGAAATAAGACGGTATATTTAGATGAATCAGATCTTGTAAATAGCTCTGAAATCTTATTTGTACCTATATTTGAACAGAATAAGCTCAAAAGTTTTCTGTTTTCGGACGAAGATGTGTGATTTTCCCCCAAAAGAACCTTGTTTCATGTGAGATACAACTCTAAATAATGTGTTTTCAAGAGATTCAAAGATGCATTGTCTAAAAACAAGACCTTATATCTCACTGCATTGTTTCTTCTTAAGTTATGAGGTGTAATATCAAGTGTAAAGACATATTCTGAGCAGATATCACACATATTATTGTAGTTTTTGAGTAAAGAGCGAATCAGTCGTAACCCAAAGACAGCTTTATTTTCCTCATATAGATTTGACTGTACACGGTTCATACCATTACACAGAAGGCATAAATGAATAAATTCAGTGCTCTCTTTTACATCTTTTTCAAAGACACATGGCAAGAATAATAATAATAATAATAATAATAAATAGCGCTCATGAAACAAGACAACACGTTTTCAAACTGTACAAAATTTACAACAAGATGCAAACTGCTGAGACGACACGGACTTAACAAAAGTGTTTGTGGCGGCGTTTTGTGTTTTCCCCTCAAAATGTGGATTATAGCTTTCAGACGACACTGAAAACAACGTGTGAATAACGAGCACCAAGGAAGCGCTCACTGGTGATTTCATACTGGGATCAATGGGTACAAATGTGCATTTAGGGTCAGGAGGAGAGAGGAGGCTCTCTGGAGGAGCTATAACCGAGGAGAGAGGGAGAGAGGAGAGAGGAGAGAGGAGAGAGGAGAGAGGAGAGAGAGGAGAGAGAAGGCTCTCTGGAGGAGCTATAACCGAGGAGAGAGGAGAGAGGAGAGGAGAGAGGAGAGAGGAGGCTCTCTGGAGGAGCTATAACCGAGGAGAGAGGAGAGAGGAGAGAGGAGGCTCTCTGGAGGAGCTATAACCGAGGAGAGGAGGAGAGAGGAGAGAGGAGGCTCTCTGGAGGAGCTATAACCGAGGAGAGAGGAGAGAGGAGAGAGGAGAGAGGAGGCTCTCTGGAGGAGCTATAACCGAGGAGAGAGGAGAGAGGAGAGAGGAGCTATAACCGAGGAGACATACTTTTAACCCTTTTACGTAATTATTTCCTACATTTTTTAATACTGTCATTGATATTAATTATAGTTATTGAATCCCAGTATAGTTTCCATGGATACGGTGTATGTACTGGGTATTTAGGGTGTAATCTGCAGGCTGTAATCCAGAGTGTTTTCTTGGTGTCACTTTCTGGCTCTTTAATAGGATGCTCTGGTAAAAAAAACTAAAAAGGTACTTGGCAAATTTTCACAAAAAGGTGTCGATATAAATAAAAATGTACTTTCTTGAACTGAAATAAAAGTAAGGATGTGTAAAACTGGCTCAACAGGTCGAAGTATTAGCGCTAAAACTGCATTTTTAAGAGACTTTTAGACGCTTAAAGTGACTCGGTCTTCTATCTGTGTTGTTGTACAGTACGTATTTAGATATTAACGCTGCAATGTGTGTGGGCTGTAATCCAATCTGTTTGCTTCAAAGTGTCACTTTCTGTTGGCTGAATTGCTTTCTGGCTCTTCAATTAAGATTATCTGGTTTTAAAAAAAGCCATTTTTCACAAAAAGGAATCCAAACTGATAAGATTGACTTTCTTAAACAGAAATAACAGGTCAAATCAAAGTATTAGAGCTAAATCTGAGACTTTTAGACGCTTAAAGTGACTCTGCCTTCTATCTCTGTGTACGGTACGTTTTTATAATTAATAATGTGTATTTATCTATTTACGCTGCAATCCAAATCGTTTTAGTGTCATTTTCTGGCTCTTAAATGAGACTTTTAGACGCTTAAAGTGTCTCTGTCTTCTGTCTCTGTTGTCGTCCAGTAAGATATTCATTAATAATGTGTATTCACCAGATAGTAATGCTGCATTTTGCTTTAAAGTGTCTCTGTCTTGTGTCTGTTGTTGCCGGGCAGCTTTAATGTGACCATGTGAGCGCAGGGTTTCAGAGCCCCGGATGGTGGGGGGGCTCTGAGTAATCCCCCTGACATGGAGGCCAGCAGAGGGAGAACAGATTGACTCACATCTGGGGTGGTAAGTAGGATGGTCGCTCTGCAGGAATAGAGGAGATTACCCGGAGAATCCCAGATCAGACGAGGAAACACAAGAGAGACGTTTTATCCTCCTGGTAATACTTGTTGGCGTGAATGTTACTCACTCCATGAAATCTCTTTGTCTCTGCGTTCAAAATAAATATGCATTTCAATGTGATATATTACTTCAAATGGTTGCTTCCTCCTCCAACACGTGATCTCCTTTAATACTGACAGCTATACGGATGAATAAAACCTGCTGTGTAGCAAACGGAGGAGTTTCTCTACGGACTAAGAAGCTTCAGCAGTACATTAAAAAACATCAGCATGGTTTCAAAATTCACACTTGTGCCACTGTTCTTGTAAATTTCCCTCCGAAATGAAACACTGTGTTTTTTTGCCTTGTGCATATGTCTCTCCTCCTGCTCAGGACCAGAGGAGGAGAGTAAAGTGCGTCGCCGCTGTGGACAGAAAGGCTCGGACAGACAGCAGTCCATGAGTCAGAATCAGAAGCATGCAGGGTCTCGTAGGGACTTTGATCTGGATTGTAGCCCTAAAGTTGTATCTGGGGGGGGGGGGGGGGGGGGGACCATAGGGCCTCCCCTGTGAGAGGTAATCCAACCAAATCCAGTCTCAGGGTGAGAGAACAACACAAAAAGTGTATGATACAGTGTTGAGATGTACGGAAGAGGAGAAGGGCCACATGAGAGATATTGTTGGGATGTAAGCAAATGTTAAAAAAAAAGTCAGACTTTTGGGATTGAAGTCCGAATTTTTTTGAATTGGTCAGATCTCAAAGATGTGATGAAAGGAAATGTAAAAAGCCAAATGAGTTTTTCCCAGATTCAAAACTGGGAATGGTCCATCTCGATTTACGGAAGAGGATAAGAGCCACGTGGGAACATTTTGGGAGATAAAAATGTGGTTTCTGAAAAGTCAGACTTTTGGGATTAAAGTCAGACATTTTTTCTTTTTTTTTAGTTGGTCAAATCTCAACAATGTCCCACATGTCCCCCCCTCCTAATCATCCTCCGTAGAGATTGAACTTTCAGCAGTGTTGAGATTTACGGAAGAGGATAAGGGCCACATGAGAAAATGTTAGGGATGTGACCAAATGTAAAAGAAAAACGTTTGGGATCAGAATTTTGAGAATGAAGTCAGAATTCTGAACTGGTCAAATCTCTAATATGTTCCCACATGTCCCCCCCCCCAATCGTCCTCCGTAGAGATTGAACTTTCAGCAGTGTTGAGATCCACTTTTCACTCCTCACAAACCAGTCTTTGGGGGGTTGATAGAGGGGGTTGATAGAGGGGGTTGATAGAGGGGGTTGATAGAGGGGGTTGATAGAGGGGGTTGATGGAACTGAAAAAGCCAGGTGAGTCCACAGCGCTTCTGCCTTTCTGCCGTGTTTTCTACGAGATTCAAAACTGGGAATGGTCCATCTCGATTTACGGAAGAGGGTTAGGGCAACGTGGGAACATTTTTGGGGATGTGTTGAGAGTTGAGATCCACTTCTTCCACAAACCAGTCTTGATAGAAGGAAATGTAAAAAGCCAGGTGAGTCCACAGCGCTTCTACCGTGTTTTTTTTTCGAGGTTCAAAACTGGGAATGGTCCATCTCGTCCAGCCACGATGCGGGACTTGTGGGGAAGTCGGGGTATCCTGTACTACTTCCTGTGGAGAGGTCTGAGTTGGGCCCCCCCCCTCCCATGGCCCTCAGACCCTGCCCCCCACCCCCCTGAGCCACCAGACTGTCCATGCTGAAGCCCAGGCTGTGGAGGGGCAGCGAGGTGATGGAGGAGGGGGACTGCGGCAGGCCGTAGGGACTTCCCGCCCGGATATCATCGTGATACTGTTGTCCCGCCGCGTCCACCGAGAAACCGTTTCCGTTCAGCGCCACGATGTTCACGTCCCCCACGCTGTTCACGTCCCCCACGCTGCCGTACAGCCCGTTGGTGTGGCCGAGGTCCGAGAGCACCTGGTCGTCTGTGGGAGAGGAGAGAGATAGTTAGTTTTGCGCTGTCACAAAAAGTGAGAACAGAACTAGGTAAAAAAGCTTTTCAAAGTCAACTTTATTGTCAAACGTTCTTTGTGTGTACAGACAGAGAGATCCAAATACCGTTTCCCACAATCCCGAATACAAAATACAAATATATATAACGTGTGAATAAAGAGCACCAATGAAACACTTACTGGTGATTTTATACTGGGATTAATGTGTTTTTTTAGGAGACAGTCAATTCATATATATCCAAATATCACAAACTACACACTGTCCTTAAAGAGGCCCTATTACGCTGGTTGGGGTTTAGCCTCTCCTGTAGTGTTTCCTATAGGTTTTAGTGCATGTAAACGGTCTGCAAAGCCTAAAATCCCTACATTTTTGGAGAGTTTAATGGCTTCAAGCTCACCTATTATGCCATATTTGAACACTATAGGGCCATATCTACTGTAGCCTCAAACCCTCTGTTTCCGCCCTGTTACTAAAGTGCTGATCCTGGGTCAGTAGCTACGGGGCCACATAGAGCTGCAGAGAGAAGGTTTACAGCAGAAGAGAATCAGAAACTCAGCTAAATGCTCCATATCATGTTCCAAACCACATCAAGGATTCTCTCTGAAACAGCATGGAGCTCAAACTCTTTCTCTCTCTCAGGTTTACCACAAGGTGAGTTCCTTCTTATTTCCTGCTTCTTCACACATGCTCTCTCCAGTACAGGTTAGCTCTGAGTGTTAGCATGCTAATGTAAACACAGACCATATTACTTCCAGAACACGTCTCATTGTTTCTGAGAGCAACGTTTCTGATTGGCCCGTGGGTGTAAAGCCCGCCCACATTTTTTGTAATGTCGTCATGACGCAGCAAATCTGGATCAGCTCCGTTGTTCCCCCGTTTTTAGAGATTTTTTTGTTTTCTGACACTTTGTGAGTCTCCTCACCGGGGACACACCGGGGACACGCCGGGGACACGCCGGGGACACGCCGGGGACACACCGGGGACACGCCGGGGACACACCGGGGACACACCGGGGACACACCGGGGACACACCGGGGACACGTATGTATGTATAAAAGACATCAAAAAGTGCATTTTGCATGATATGAGACCTTTCAGTGCAGTGGGCTTTCAGTATTCTGATGTCCTGATATCACTGGTCAATATATATTGGGGTTTTCCCTTTCCTGTAGTGTGTAGATGTTGGTGCATGTGAATGGTCTGCAAAGGCTAACATCCCTGTGTTCCCTCCACACTGCCCCACACTCCCTAAACTGAAAATGAGCTCCTTCTACCTCCAGAAGAAAGCCTATATTTAACGGGGAGAACGCTCCCTCTCATCATCACCTTCACTTAGCATGAAGCGTGTTAAAACTTTAACACATCAACCGTGCTGTCAACTGCAAAAGCATTATATAGTTGTTATTCTTCAATACAGTTAAGTGCTTTTATGGGTGGGAGTTATTGGGGTTTCACAGGTACAGTGAGTGGAGGCTGAGCCAGTGCTTGGTATTTGATCTGTGCTTCTTCTCCCTCTCCAGCATCAGGAGGTCTGTATGTGTGCGGTCGCTGCAGCATGTATTTGTTTCCATCTCCCTCCCCCGAGTGGCTTCAATACCAACACAGAGCGCTTTCTCTCTAATTGACTAAAAGCCCCCGCGTGCTTTATAGAGTTTCTGTCACCATGTTTTCATTTCTCATAAAAACGGGCCTTTCTTTTTTAAAAGTGGCTCGAAGACTTTTACGACTGCGCCCAAAACGGGTTTTGCAACATTAAATAACACCGGGATGTCCGAGCTGTCGTTTGCATCCCACTAAGAAGCCTCTCTGCGCTCCAATAAGCTCCATCACGGCGGCAGGCGGTGTGAGGGGAATGTGGATGAGACTCTCTGTATCCACACAAGAAAACAACATTCAATTCATTTAGCAGCTCCATCCATCTCATTAGGGTTTACTGACACTACACTATACTGAGCAGGAGAGGACTCTTTAAAGTAGAGGACACTACACTATACTGAGCAGGAGAGGACTCTTTAAAGTAGAGACACTACACTATACTGAGCAGGAGAGGACTCTTTAAAGTAGAGACACTACACTATACTGAGCAGGAGAGGACTCTTTAAAGTAGAGACACTACACTATACTGAGCAGGAGAGGACTCTTTAAAGTAGAGACACTACACTATACTGAGCAGGCAGGAGAGACTCTCTTAAGTAGAGACTCACTACACTATACTGCGCAGGAGATGACTCTTTAAAGTAGAGACACTACACACTGAGCAGGAGAGGACTCTTAAAGTAGAGACACTACATACTGAGCAGGAGAGGACTCCTTTAAAGTAGAGGACACTACATACATGAGCAGGAGAGGACTCTTTAAAGTAGAGACACTACACCCTGAGCAGGAGAGGACTCTTTAAAGTAGAGACACTACACTGAGCAGGAGAGGACTCTTTAAAGTAGAGACACTACACACTGAGCAGGAGAGGACTCTTTAAAGTAGAGACACTACACACTGAGCAGGAGAGGACTCTTTAAAGTAGAGACACTACATACTGAGCAGGAGAGGACTCTTTAAAGTAGAGACACTACACACTGAGCAGGAGAGGACTCTTTAAAGTAGAGACACTACATACTGAGCAGGAGAGGACTCTTTAAAGTAGAGACACTACATACTGAGCAGGAGAGGACTCTTTAAAGTAGAGACACTACATACTGAGCAGGAGAGGACTCTTTAAAGTAGAGACACTACATACTGAGCAGGAGAGGACTCTTTAAAGTAGAGACACTACACACTGAGCAGGAGAGGACTCTCTAAAGTAGAGACACTACAGTACTGAGCAGGGATAGGACTCTTAAATGTAGAGGATAAAACTACATACTGAGCAGGGAGAGGACTCTTTTAAAGTAGAGACAACTACATACTGACAGGAGAGGACTCTTTAAAGTAGAGACACTACATACTGACAGGAGAGGACTCTTTAAAGTAGAGACACTACATACGGAGCAGGAGAGGACTCTTTAAAATAGAGACACTACATACTGAGCAGGAGAGGGACTCTTTAAGTAGAGACACTACATACTGAGCAGGAGAGGGACTCTTTAAAGTAGAGACAAACTACATACTGAGCAGGAGAGGACTCTTTAAAGTAGAGACACTACATACTGAGCAGGAGAGGACTCTTTAAAGTAGAGACACTACATACTGAGCAGGAGAGGACTCTTTAAAGTAGAGACACTACATACTGATATACACCTGAACATCAGCAGGAGAGGACTCTTTAAAGTAGAGATACTACATACTGATATACACCTGAACATCAGCAGGAGAGGACTCTTTAAAGTAGAGACACTACATACTGATACACCTGAACATCAGCAGGAGAGGACTCTTTAAAGTAGGACGCTACATACTGATATACACCTGAACATCAGCAGGAGAGGACTCTTTAAAGTAGAGACACTACATACTGATATCACCTGAACATCAGCAGGAGAGGACTCTTTAAAGTAGAGACACTACATACTGATATACACCTGAACATCAGCAGGAGAGGACTCTTTAAAGTAGAGACACTACATACTGATATACACCTGAACATCAGCAGGAGAGGACTCTTTAAAGTAGAGACACTACATACTGATATACACCTGAACATCAGCAGGAGAGGACTCTTTAAAGTAGAGACACTACATACTGATATACACCTGAACATCAGCAGGAGAGGACTCTTTAAAGTAGAGACACTACATACTGATATACACCTGAACATCAGCTGGAGAGGACTCTTTAAAGTAGAGACACTACATACTGATATACACCTGAACATCAGCAGAAGGACTCTTTAAAGTAGAGACACTACATACTGATATACACCTGAACATCAGCAGGAGAGGACTCTTTAAAGTAGAGACACTACATACTGATATACACCTGAACATCAGCAGGAGAGGACTCTTTAAAGTAGAGACACTAAATATTCTTGCAAGAACGATCTGTGAAACGATCCATGAGTACTTTAACTTTGGATATTTGTGTTGTTTTACATTTACCTGACAATATTTCTTTACTTGATATTATGCTGTAATGGGTCATTGTGCAGAATGAGTACTTTTTAGGAACCAATCAGGAGTAATTGAGTATTTTACAACTATAGTATTTGTGCTTGTACTTAAGGAAAGGATCAGAGTACTGAGTATCTCGTACCTCTGAAGCTCAGCTCGCTGTCGCTCAGTCCTGCGTCATCGGCCGAGCTCTCTTTCTCCACTTTGGTTCCCCCTCTGTTGCGTTTCACACTTTTATAAAACTGAGTCCAGCGATGTCGCCCTGCGTCTTTCTTCAGACGCTTCTCCTTCGCTCGCCGGTTCTGGAACCACACCTGAAGGAGAAAATAACAATGAAACATTTAGGCAAAGCAAGACAAGGCAAGTTTATTTATATAGCACCTTTCAACAAACAAATATATATAAAAATATGTATGCAAATATGTATATACCTATATATACACAATCAAAAGACACATTTATACATATCTATACATTAAGACCTAAATAAAACACAACAATCAATATATACAAAATAACAGTCACTTCAATATCTTTGAGAATGTACATTAGTGCAAGACTGTCCATAGCAGCGTGAAAAGTGTCTGGTGCTGGATTTGAGTGGATTTGAGTAGAGGCTCACTCAGCTTCATCCTGACTACACAGATCAAGTGTTTGTTGTGTTTTAAACATAGTAGACATGTTCTGTATATATCAGAGAACTATGATATATTGATGAAATAAATAGTATAATAGGGGACCTTTAAGATGCATTGTCTAAAAAGTTTAAAACAAGACACCATATCTCACTGCATTGTTACTTCTTAAGTCTTATATCAAGTGTAAAGGACATATTCTGACTACACAGATCACGTGTTTGTAGTGTTTTAAATGTCAAAGTGCATAAATATTCTCCCCTGTACCTGCACCACCCTCATGTCCAGCCCCGTCTCCGAGGACAGCTGCTCCCGCACGTGACGGGCAGGTTTTGGGGAGTTTTTGTAGGCACTTTTCAGGGTCTCCAGCTGCTTGGCGGTGATGGTGGTCCTCGGCCTCTTGGTCCCCGCCTCTGAATCATCTGAAAACACACCATTACAAGTGTGAGTGACTTCCTCTCACACACACTCTGCCTGTGCATGTTAAATGAAGTGAGTATTCGTGTACAGGAGTGTATTATTGTCCTTGTGCATCTGTCCAAGTCCCACAGCAGAGGACATAAATCCTCACAGCTCTATAACAGCTTCCACTTTACATAATCAATCAATGCATGGAAGTCTCAACGGAGAGAGACAGCAGCACACACACACACAACACACACAACTACACACCACACACACAACCCACACACACACAGACACACACACACAACACACACACAACACACACACACACCACACACACACACAACACACACACCACACACACACACACACCACACCACACACACCCACACAGAACACAAGCACAACCAGAACACACATACACACACACACTACACCACACACACACACACACACACACACACACCACACAAACACACACACACACACCACACACACACACACACACCACACACACTCACACTACACACACACACACCACACACACTCACTCACACACACCACACACCACACACAGAACACACACTCCATACACTCCATACCATTTTTTCCCATTTTAATGACTTTTTTTAATGTTTATTTTATTATGAACCTGTTTTATTTATTTAAATTGACTGGATCTTCGTTAAGGATCAGCAAATGTTGTGGCTTCATATCTTGAATGCATACAGCGTTAACTATTGTGCAATATGTGGACATTGTCAGTGGATCTGTGTGTGTGTGTGTGTGTGTGTGCAAACTGTGTATGTCTCTTACTGTCTAACATCTACGATGAAGGATGTGTATCTTCTGAGGACCCGACAGACAGAGTCTCGAACACATCTCCTTACAGGGACAATAAGATAACAATCATACCGTTCTGTTTGGCGGTCTCGTAGTCCACCTTGCAGACCAGCCTCCCGTCCTCCATCAGTAGAACTCGGCCCCGGTGGCCAGCTGTCTGGAGCACATGATGCAGGCGAAGCAGTGCAGGTGGTACACGAAGTCCTGCGCCTTCCTCACCACCTGAGTGGGGGGGATGCCCTGCTGGCACGAGGCACACTTTGTTCCAAACCTCCTGGAAGAACAAGAGAAGAGAGTGACGTTAGAACTTTTACTACAAGACATGAGACTGACATCTTTCTTCTGTTCACAGTGCTAAGTAACTGAGCACCTTCGTACCTAAAATATATTTTAATCCACTATCGCCCCGCTAGAACATTACGCTCCCAGGTCTGTTAGAGGAGCCCAGAGTCCGCAAAACAAGATCAGGAACGTTCAGCTCCCTTTCTCTGGAACCAACTTCCTGTTTTAATCAGAGAGGCAGAGAGTGTCCAAACCTTTAAGAGTGCGTTGAAGACCTACATTGTTAACAAAGCCTTCGGTTCGAGCTGGCATTTCATGGTATTCATTTAAACATACTGTATCTGAGTACTTCTACTTTTACTCAAGTACACGATCTGAGTACTTCCTCCACCTGTTTACGCCCTCTTCACTTTACAGGCTGGTGGTGTTAGCGACACCGACCCAGATTAAATGTCTCCTGCTGCCAGACAGATATTCCTCATCTCCTCAGGAGGACTGATGGCCACGGTGTCAGAATTACAGAAGCTCCAGCTGTTGCAGAGAAAAATCAGACAGTGGAGGCATTTCTGTTAACGATGGAGCTGTCTGCAGGCTGATGGATGGAGAGGATCAATGCACTGTGTGTGTGTGTGTGTGTGTGTGCTGTGTGTGTGTGTGTGTGTGTGTGTGTGTGTGTGTGTGTGTGTGTGTGTGTGTGTGTGTGTGTGTGTGTGGTGTGTGTGTGTGTGTGTGTGTGTGTGTGTGGTTGTGTGTGTATGTTTTATGTGTTTGCAGAGAAGTACTGAGACGCTAACGAGGAGGCGGACGGCGGAGGAGGCGGAGGCAGGAGGAGGAGGAGGAGGGGAGGAGGAGGGAGGGGGAGGGGGGGGGTGCCCACAGTAAACACACCCTGAGGAGAACCAATAAAACACTGACTCAGGAGAGGCTTTAAATCACAGCGCCAACCCAGGAAATAAAAAGAGCAGTGAAGCTCCAATCACTGCTGAGGAAACAGCCCTGTGTGTGTGTGTGTGTGTGTGTGTGTGGTGTGTGTGGTGTGTGTGTGTGTGTGTGTGTGTGTGTGTGTGTGTGTGTGTGTGTGTGTGTGTGTACAGTGGTGTAGAGTAACTAAGTACATTTTAGTATTAACATTTGATGCTACGTTTGTACTTCTACTCCTCTACAGTTCAGAGGTAAATGGGTGTACTTCTACTCCACTACATGTATTTAATACCTTTAGTTACTTCACAGATGTGGAATGAATGATGTGAAATCTAATCAAGTGTTAAATCAGACTTTAGTTTCCCACCTGGAGTAAATTCACAGCTACCCTGCAGTATACAAAGTCATTCAAACTAGCTGCACCTTTACCAGCTTTGAGAACACTTTCATGATCAATCATTATAAAACATATCATATATATTATTCTGAAATGGACCAATCTGCACAATGACTACTTTTACTGTCGCTACTTTCACTATATTTTGATGAGAATACTTTTATACTTTCACTTGAGGAACATTTTGAATGCAGGACTTTACTGTAACAGAGTATTCCTACACTCTGGTACTTCTACTTTTACTCAAGTACAAGATCTGAGTACTTCTACTTTTACTCAAGTACAAGATCTGAGTACTTCTACTTTTACTCAAATACAAGATCTGAGTACTTCTACTTTTACTCAAGTACAAGATCTGAGTACTTCTACGAGATCTGAGTACTTCTACTTTTACTCAAGTACAAGATCTGAGTACTTCTACTTTTACTCAAGTACAAGATCTGAGTACTTCTACTTTTACTCAAGTACAAGATCTGAGTACTTCTACTTTTACTCAAATACAAGATCTGAGTACTTCTACTTTTACTCAAGTACAAGATCTGAGTACTTCTACGAGATCTGAGTACTTCTACTTTTACTCAAGTACAAGATCTGAGTACTTCTACTTTTACTCAAGTACAAGATCTGAGTACTTCTTTCACCTCTGAATGTGTGCATGTTGCTGTGAGTATGTACAGTCACACACACACACACACACACACACACACACACACACACACACACACACACACACACACACCACACCACACCATGCTAGCGTCTCCCTTGTTGTCCCTGGGGGGGCTAACACTGTTAGCATCTCACTGAGTCTCCAGAGCTCTTTAGCTCTCATTCAGGCTCTGAGCATTAAAACCTCTCCAACATGATTTGGTAAAAAGCTCCGATCTGCTGATCCTGTTCTGGATGAAAGTCAAACTCAATTTTCTTTCTTTAATGCCTCAGAAATCCAATCGTTTGACGGCAAGAGAGAAAGAAAGAAAGAAAGTGGTTTTGAGCTCTTATTTTGAAAGGTGTTGCTTACTCTTTCAATATCAACAGAAAAAATGCATAAAAGGTGACCTTTTATTATTATTAAATGAATAATAGAGAATACCATCAGCAATATTATTATGCAATTCATATAATTAAGCATAAAAAGTCCATTATGGTACCATCCATTTATAACAGACTGGCAAAATGATAGGTGTTAAACTCAAAATTGAATTGGACAGAATAATTATTCACCAAAATAAAATATTATTACCAGCGGTTTTTTTATAGCTGTTTTGGTTCAGAAATAAACAATAAAGCTGATAAAACCTTACTGCAATAATACCGGGATATGTCGAAATAAGACGCTGTATTTATGCTAATATGCTAATAACAAGTAGGCTAGCCGTTACCATATTTACAAAATACACATCCTGTAACAGTTCTGAAGAGTGCTTTGACTCGAGAATCTGAATGCTTTTTCCGCCACTGCAACCATGAACACATATATATATATATATATATATATATAATATCTTAATAAAATAAGAAGGAGCCTCACTTGAAGAAGTCCTCCTTGCAGTACACGCTTCCGGCCCGGGAGAAGCATTTGTCCTGCAGAGGAGCCGTGCAGTCGGCGCACTTCAGGCACTTGGAGTGCCAGTGTCGGTCCAGCACCTTCAGGATGAATTTGTCCAGGATGTGTTGACTGCAGCCGGCGCAATGAGGGATTTCTGCGGGCAGAGGACAGTCAGAACACCCGGTAGAAACAGGGGGAATACATGGGTTCATGCAAGCGTAGAAAAGGGACAATTTCATACATTAAATCCGATTTGTTGCACTATGCACTATATATTATCCAGTTATCTCCAGAGCGTTCATTTCTCCTTCTCTCCCATTTATTTCTCATGCTTTAATATCGAGACAGCCTGCTATGTTTAACATAGGAACATAAAGATGTGTTTACAGCCACGGTACGGTGGTTTAGCTTAGACTAGATCCTCAGTGCCTTTTTCTTTTTGCTCTCTAATCCCATCGTTTCTTGACTCTCAGCTTTTCTGTAGGACATAATATCTGGATATATATATTTTTGCACTGGATTTGTCCCAGAATGCATCGTGAAAAAAGCACAATATTTCAGCCTAGTTTGGTTTCATTTCCTACTTTTAAACCCATAGACTGGATATATAAAAAACCTTATACAAATTCAATTAAATGTCATTAAACGTACATTTTATAAATAGTATGTGGCTATATTTGATATACTCAAAAGCTTGTATCAGCCCTGTCTTTCAATTGTCTGATCAGCCATGTTAAACATATTTTTATCTTATTCCTATTTGGTTTGTTTTTATGTTATTTATTTAATTTTTTAACACACTTTTGTCTTATTTTTCATTATTTTAAATAACTTAATATACGTAGTATTTTTATTTAATTGCATTATCTTTGTTAACAATAAAAACACGGTATTCTTTGTTTAAAAACAAATAAATAGATGAAATAATGAGTGTGGGTCTTTTTGTGTTGGAAGGCTTTGTAAAATATCTCCGTCTCGATCAGGGGGCTGAACTCGGAGCTTTTTCCCGGCAGTACAAAGAGAGAGGGACCTACTTTCTGACAAATATATTGGCTTTTATGATCATTTTTCGACCACTTTGGTTCCTCTTTAGCCTTTTAATCTCTGTGTACGGTATTTTCTAGCACTACGGTGGCAAGAAGGGTCTAAAATAGATTACATTTTGTAGTTTTTCTTAAAACACGACCACAGCAGAAACATGGCCCGTATTTAACCTCCGGATTCCTTCATGATTTAAAGCTTCTGCAGCGATGATCTGCTGTAAACTGCATATCTTTTAAAGGTGAAATCGAAATTATAACTCAAGGACAGTCTGATGTTTATCCATCTCAAAATGCATATTTGCGCTGCAAGCTGGGCCTTCAATAAACAACCAAATGCACGCTACAGTATATCAGGAACTGGTCTATTTATAACAAGACTTTAGCCATAATTACACTCAATATTTTAATCATATTTAACAAGGACTTAATCCGGGTTTTATATTGACAAACAAGGCCTTGTCCTTTCGTTACAAGTATATATATCTTTTTTTAAATGTTCTGTAAATAGCTGTGCCTTTTTTTTTTTTTTTTTTTTAAATAAAATGCTCCTTCGTGGTTTCACTTAGTCAAACAGCACATGATATCCGATAATGAAAAATCAATACCGAGGATAAATGCACCGAGCAAACGCCAGAGAAAACAACAGAGCAAACACACACTCACTGACACACAAACACACACATTCACACACGTGTAATATATACACACACACAACACACACACACACACACACACACACACACACAACACACCACACACGCTCTTCACTGTCGAGACAAAACATCAGCAGCTATAAAGCTCAAGATGCTCGTGCTTAATCTGATCACACACACCGTCTGAAGGAACACACAGCTCTCTGTTGCCAACATGGAGGATCGAGCCACACACACACACACAAACACACACACACACACACACACACACATACACACACACACACACACACAAATGCAGGAAAGGTGTATTGTATTGCAGCTTTAAATGACAAATACGATAATGTATGACTGAAAATGAAGGTTAGCTCAGTCAAAATGTGTTTTGAATGTTTTGATTACTTAATGTTACCTATAAAATAATAAGAAATGAATATATTTGCAGAAAATATCACCCCTATGTTGCTTCATTTGCAGATTAATTAAAGCAGGCATATAAAAGAATCCAATACAGGAAGTCACCATTCCTGCCACATAGAGGCAGCGGTAACTAGTTGTCTTGTGTTTCACCTCCATAGTGACTGATCCTTACAGGGAGGATAGAGGAACATATTTAAATAAGATTGCATTTAATTTGATGTCTTCCTTTTTTATTTTGACGAGAAATTAGAGGCATTTTAAACATCTGGAGATAAGACCGAGGAGAGCAGTGTGTGCTGAAAGGAAAGCAAGCTCAATCTTGGCAACGGTGTGCGTTTTGCCTGTGTGTGTGTGTGTGTGTGTGTGTGTGGTGTGTGGTGTGTGTCTGGGTGTGTGTGTGGTGTGTGTGTGTGTGTGTGTGTGTGTGTGTGTGTCTTGGTATCTGTTGCCACTCTTCCACTCTTTCAATCCAGTCTCATCGCCCTCCGTCACATCAGGAAGTGGAACACGTCAGAAAAGTCTAGCAGCTAATTTTTAACATTTTTTTAACATTTTTAAATATATCTAAGAATAAGTGTATTCTGGCAGCCTCTCATACTTTCAAATTGTGCAGGTGATTTGGGGTAATTACACCTAAAGTAAACACTTTATTTTCCTGCAGGTTCGTGCTTTTTGGAGCTCTATTTTTTACCCCTGCAGTCAGCAGAGTCCACGGAATAAAATATAATGTGTTGTTTTTTATTCTGGAATAATCCAGGTTTTTAAATCCAGGATAGAACAGTGGCCCTGCAGGGAGGCTGAGTGGCAGGATCTTTATCCAATCTTTTAATCTGCCTCGATTTATAAAATTAAAGAGCATAAGCCGACCAACATACAGTCTCTTTATTCCCTTTAAATACATGAAATCTAAAATCACACTAATTATTTTTTATTTATTTATCCTGCATTTGTGTTGTTGAAACTAAACAGGCCGGAAGCAACGTGATGCAAATAACATATTATGTATATTTTCTGGTTATTTATAAGCCAAATGTTGTCTTTGATCTACCCTTAATATTTACAGAAACGTATTTTTTTAAAGATTATTTTTTTGGCCTACAGTAGAAGGACGTTTTGTTATTTTAGGGCTTTGAACGCACAGTAATGATCTCACTGCATGATCCCTATTTAGTTGTTGTCTGGTTTCTGCAGGTATAGCCTTTACACTCCAGCTCCATCTGTACATGCTAACTGTCTTTTAATAATCAGGTTCCGAGCAGCAGAGATGTTCCTCTTCCATCTTGAAGGCAGATTATAAAGAGAGAGATTAATAACTCCCGGAGGAACAGAAGGTGATGCTCGCCCTTTGATGCACGAAAATAAATAACTGTGATAAACACTTGGTTTATCCTGAATAAAAAGCTGTACAAAGGAATATTACGCAGCTGTTAAACCCTTAATTGTATAATATCCTGATTTATTAAGGTGTTGTTTTGACCGCCAATCAAAGTGTGTGTGTTTGTTCTGCTGGTTGATGACAACTGCGTGTGACCTGTGGACACATGAACAGCTGCCTGCAGGAAACAACATGCTGCAAAGTTTAAATATTAAATGCTGTTGCTTTAAAAAATATATAGAAGAAATGAATTATGTTTAGTCTTTTTTGCACATCGTCCTGCAGACTACAGGCTGTGATGTGACGCCACGGGATGTCCACTGCTCTGCTTTAATCAGTATTAGTATTTAAGGAATATAAGCAGCATGACACATCATCGGCCTGCAGAGACCTCTCCTCTCCAGCCTCCTCTCCTCCTCATCCTCATCCTCATCCTCGGGCCGATTTACACTCACTCCCCCCCCCGGATCCCTAACGCAAAAAAAACCCGGTTGCACACTTTCCTCTTCAATAAGGAGGGTAATAAATGTCTTACGTTGCAGTGGCACTCCGAGATCTCCGGATAGGTAAACTCTTCACGGGATCTCTCTGTCGGTAGGACCGCCGCACTTTGCATCATCGTGATCCGCGCGCATACACCCGCAACACCCGTCCTGTCTTCTGGAGAATCAAAAAAAAAAAGAAGTATGATGGCTCCTCTCTGTGCAGGTGGACTGGGGGGTCGAGGAGGAGGAGGGGGGGGGGGGTTTCCTTCCTCACTGTCCCAGAATCTGTCCCTGTTAGTCAGTATATGATCCCCGGGGTCTGGGTGTCGTGCCGTGCCGTGCCGAGCTGTTTTTGGAAATGTTTCCGAAGGGCTAACTGCTCCATGCAGCGCTGCAGGGGCGGCTGCGGCGTGACGTCATCACCGTGGAGGGCCAATGGGAGCGCAGAAGAGGAGGCCCCCGGTGGCGGGAAGCATCCTCCATACGGTGACCGGGGAGGAGGAGGAGAGGCTCCGGCGGACAAATGTCCCCCGAGAGGCGGGACCTGCATCCTGGGGAGACTTTAAATAGCTCTCAGTGCTGCCAGTGGCTCGTGGAGGGGCCGCGAGCAGGGGGGAGCGGAGGGTCCCCGCGTGCAGCGTGCAGCCAGGAGGAGCAGGGAACTTATTTAGGGATTTGTAAAAAGATCGAGAGTTTTCCTTGCAGATTTCACTGCTGCGTATCCATTGCACGATCATTATTTTGACCCCTTTTGGAAAATATTAATGAAAGTTTATAATCAGCAAATGGTCCCGCACTGAGGAGAAGCAGGAACTTTTTTAATTAGGGATTTGTAAAAAAGGAGGATATAGTTTCCCTTGCAGATTCACTGCTGCGTAGTCATTTCCACGACTGTGTGATCATTTCTACATTTATTTTGACCCTTTTTTGGAAAGTATATCAACATTATTGGAAGTGGGATGATGACATACTGAACTATATCACCAAATTCAATTAGATCCATTCATTTAATATGTAATTGTAATTGAGCTACAAGACGGTATACGCTTAGATGTGGTTGTAATTATAAAAAATGAATAGGGCAAGCCTCAAAGGAAGAGGAGGGGTCCCATGCGCAACCAAAACAGAAGGAACTTCTGTGGTCATTGGTCCATTTATTTTCTATTTGGAAAATGTTCAACATTAAATGGACGTGTTTTACATATTATGAATACTGGTTGCTTATTCATTTTGCATTCCCCAACACCTGTAACAACAATTTTGTAACATAAAATATATACTTTATACTACAGGTAATTTACTACTGTCATTCTGCTTTGTTTTTTTCTTGAAATGTGTAATTTGTGTATATGAATGCCCACTTAATACGGTTTTAAAACTGTTTTATTTTGTCTCTATCAGTGCTGTGTCTTTGCTGTAGATTTCCACTCTAATAAAGGAATTCTGATTCTGATATTAGAAAGTGGTGATACACTGATATCACCAAATGAAATGAACCAAATTGAGCTAGAACTCGTTTCTACATTTAGATGTGGTTGTAATTGTAAAAAAATGCCTCTTATAATCTGTTAATTCTCTTAAAAACAGCCTCCTTCCATCACTTTAAATATATTTCCACATGGCATTTCCACATGACATTTCCACATGGCACACTGAGCTGTCACTATAGAGCAGAGGCTTTATGGGACACACGTCTGCGTCACATCCACCTCCACCTGCCCGCTGACACTCCTCATCTCACGGCCGGAGAGTGAGGCTGATTCCCGGGGAGCTGAAGGAGCAGAGTCCCTGCGGAGGGCCGGAGGTTCAGGGAGATGAACTCAGTCTTCGCTTCCAATTTAGATCAAGAGGAGGGAAGAAAAAGCAACACAACACCACACAACACAACACACACCAACACCACACACACACACACACACACACACACACACACACATACATACACACACACACACACACACCCCACACACACACACACACACACACACACAGAAATACACGTGCACGTTTCACGCTGACTTTGATTTCATCCAACTTCGTCATAATTTGGGTAAATGTTACTGATTTCTCGGCACTTTTCAATGTAATAATTATCCACTTTTAAAGCACTTCTATTTTTTTTTTGCATTATTTCGATTTTCTTTAGGTATATGAATCTTGCATTGTTGGAGGTTGTCTGCGAATAGCCATTGTGCATAAAACCTAGGAGAAATATAACAAAAGCCTGTAATAATGTTGTGTATAATCAGAATATTAGCATATAAATCATCTTATTTAATATATAGAATAAATTAAAAATAATAATATGAATAATGATAATAATTACAGACTTGTCTTTTGGTGGAATAAAAACGTTAAATACAATTAAAAAAATACTAGAATATAATGTTTCGCAGTGTGCAGAATGAGTGCGTAAACGTTCAAAACAGTGCCGTATTTTGCGTGTGAAATACCCTCTGCGCTACATCTATCTTGCTGTTTTCTCCGCATGTCTTCCCAGTGTATTCCGAACACACGACTGCTCATCCATTGTCTCACATCCTTTATATTGTGCAGGAAACGCAATCCATACGCCGCTGCTTAATGCTCCAAATGTAATTAGTAAATGAAACGCACATCAAGCTGATTAAAAAAGGAGGATGCATGTTGCAGGAATTTCACGCCAAATATTCAACCTGTTAGTTTCTCACACAGGTGTAGGCCTATACACATTTATATATATATATTATAACCTGCATAAGGTGCAGGAATCCTCTTGGTCTCACTTATTTTCATTACACACTTCTCCCCTGCAGATCATTCAATTTATCCAAACTATTCAATACTCTGATTGTTGGGATCGCGAGCCCTTTAGCTGCCCTGGAAAACAATGCAGATAAAAATGCTCTTAAACCTGTCAGCAAAGGGCAACACTATTAGAATAATTGACGGATGCAAAAACGCAGAAGACGAGAGAACAAGTGAGCATTCGCTGCAGAGAGGCACAGCGAATCACCATTCTCATCCTATACAGGAAATGAACAAAACATGTGGATGTCATGAAAATGTATTTATAATGCACAAGATGGCATTATATATCGAGATGTGGATGCACAAATGTATATGTTTAAAGATCTCTAATTGTGTGCTGACCCTCAGTAATAAATCACGTTTAATTTAATAACAAATAGGGTGTTTTAACCTTAAATAATGCACTCAAACACAAGCGAAAAGAAAGCAATAATAATAGTAAAACGATAAGAAAAAGCTCTTTCTGCAGGAGGTGAATGATTGCACGAGAAATGTTATATTTTAGACCTTTAATTTGACCTGCTCCTCACCAATAAATCACATTTAATTTAATAACAAATACTTATCAATGCACTCAAAACCAAGCAAAGAATAATCGTAAAATGATGAGGAAAAAATGCACTTCTGGAGAAAATGTAATATTTGTAGAAATTCATCCTTAAAAAATGCGCAGCAGAAACTCAGGAAAGGAAATAATGGTGAAATGATGATAATGCTGCTCTTTGTGGGGGTGACTGATATTCAGCAGCTACAGTAGAGGAAGCACCATAACTCACAGTGAGGGTCGCCTCCTGTGCTCCGCGCTGACCCAGCAGGATATAATTAGATCTAATATTTCAGAACAGCACATCATTGACATGTTAGATCCACAGATCCTCTTCAGGAACACAGAAATGCTAATATACGCAGGAGGAGCTCTGATGCAGCACTGACTGCGTGATAATGAGACAAAACATTTCATAATTAATGTATTTATTATTATTTTTTAAGGTTGCAAATTCAGGCTTTATGCTTTAATCTGTTTAACATTATTTCTAATTTTACAGAGCCCACATATTGAAGAGTAAACACTATTGCACGCATATTTGTGTGCAAAAACAGCACATTTCCCTGTGTATTCATAATCAGTACAAAGGAAATTATATCTCAGGAGGAGCTCTCTAGCTGCTCCATCATGAGCCAAAACATCATGCATTTATTGTTGGGGAAATATTTTCCAAGGCCCATAACTTTGACCCAGTTGATCAGTTCATGTCCTGACTGAGCACGCACCTGTAACCTGGGCTGCTGTGCTGTCAGTGTTTTGTCTCCCTGCTCCTGCCTGTTGGCGTCAGCTGATAGAGGTGTTATGATTCTATCTTGTTCTGCACAATGTTGCTTATTCTCTCTGAACAAGCTAAATACACGGGTCTGGGGTCGAGTTCTTCAGAATTGACGTGGCAACTCTACCGTGAAGTCAGAACCTCTGGCTCTTTGACTTGTCTTGTGAATTCTCCGGCCGAAGCTCCTAATAAACCCATCAGTGTTTGCCATCAAAGCTCCAGCTGTCCCCGTGTCTCTCTGAGTCGGTGACTCCTCCTGCATTGCTACACAGAAGTTTCCCCCACTTTTATTATTATGTATAATGTGTGCAAATTCCGGCTTTAATATGTTTGGTATTATTTCCAGTTTTGCAGACGCCCACATAGTGAATATCGTATATGCAAAAAACAGCTGTTGCACATGTCCCTGTATATTTACAATATACAAAGGAAATGCACTTTATCTCAGTGACTTTACGTCAGGGAAGATGCTTTTTCTGAGCTTGCAAGATGAATATATAGAGCAGATCTAATAATTAGATCATGTATTTCGAACAGCAGTCAAAAATACAGAAAACCTCTCTATTCATATACATATTATATGCACAATGAGACTCTAATACAGCACTGACTGCTTCACAATGAGCCAAAACATCAACCATTTAATGCATGTATTACAATTTAATGTGTACAAATACATGCTTGTATCTGTTTACCATTATTCCAATTTCACAGACGCCCACATATTGAGTATCTAACACTATTGCACGACCATCTTTGTTCAAAACAGCTGTGGCACATTTCCTTGTATATTTACAATCACACAAAGGAAGTGCATGACACCTCAGTGACTTCCCGTCAGGAGGAGGCTTTTCTAAGAGCTTGCAGAATGAACACAGCAGCAGCACCGTGCAGCAGACACATACCTAATCACCGTGATTCTTCCTCTCTCTTCCTCCTCCTCTCTTCTTCTTCTTCTTCTTTTCTTTTCTTTTCTCCTCTTTTCTCTGCAGGATGATCGGTGCTCTTGGGGGCAGACAGTCCACAGTGTCCCCGGGATCCAGAGCTCAGCACGGGCAGCAGCAGCACCGTGTCCCGGAGCGTGTGTTGCAGGAAGAGGAGCAGAGAGAGGGGAGAAGGGCTCAGAGCACCGGGAGAAAATTAAATTGCACTTGGGGGGTAAT
>NW_022987791.1:493801-538616 GCF_902827165.1 Trematomus bernacchii | reverse complement strand
TTCACACATCGACACTACAGAAGAGCAGTGCAATAACTTTGTTAATTTCTTCAGGACAAAAGTTGCCATTATTCGCTCTCTTCTCTCCACCCCCTGCGCTGTGTCTGTCCCTACTGTCAACCCACAGCATGGGATTTTCCAACCGCTCTGCTGCTTCACGGAGATCTCTCAGCAAGAGGTTGAGGACATCCTCTGCAAGATGAAACCCTCCACCTGCACACTAGACCCTCTACCCACAGCCCTTGTCAAATCGAACATCTCGGCTATAAGTCCCATGATCCCCAACGTCATCAACAGCTCCCTCAAGGCTGGTCATGTTCCATCGGCTCTTAAAACTGCCGTCATCAGACCCCTGTGTTAAAAATTAACACCTTAGACGCAGATGTCCTCGCCAACTACAGGCCCATTTCCAACCTCCCATTTCAAGCCAAGGTGCTGGAAAAAGTAGTTGCCGCCCAGCTTCAGGACCATCTCCAACTAAACGGCATCTATGAGAAATTCCAGTCCGGTTTCCATTCCGCCCACAGCACTGAAGCAGCTCTGGTCAGGGTCACAAACGACCTGCTGATGGCGGCTGACACTGGATCCCCATCTTTCCTCATCCTCCTGGATCTGACTGCAGCATTCTACACTGTCGACCATAACATCCTCCTTCAGCGCCTCCAATACACCATCGGACTCTCTGACTCCGCCCTGAGCTGGTTCCAGTCCTACCTGTCTGGAAGAAAAGAGTATGTCTCCTTGGGAGGTGCGAGGTCCCAGACACACCCTGTCACCTGTGGTGTCCCTCAAGGGTCGGTCCTCGGCCCACTCTGTTCACCCTTTACATTCTGCCCCTTGGTCATGTCATCAGCCAGCATGGCATATCATTCCATTGCTACGCTGATGACACGCAGCTATATATAAAGACAGACCCTATCCCACATGCTTCCTCACTGTCACCATCATCATCACCGTTCCCATCAACATCCTTTAACACCTGCATTGAGGAGATAAAGGCTTGGATGCAACAAAACGTCCTGCAGCTTAATAGCTCCAAAACAGAGGCTATTTTAGTTGGCACACCAAACCAGGTCCAATCATCCCCCATAACCCACATTACTTTTTCTGGCCAAAACATACCCCTCTCTGCATCAGTTACCAACCTGGGTGTAAGATTTGACAGACATCTGACATTTGACACCCACATCAAACACCTGTGCAAAACCTCCTTCAACCACCTCAGGAACATTGCTAAACTCCGTCCCACACTCTCCCTGTCAGATGCGGAACAACTGGTCCATGCCTTCGTCTCCTCAAGGCTCGATTACTGCAACGTCATTGCCATCGGGACTCCTAGCGGGAGCTTTCAGAAGCTCCAATATGTACAGAACAGTGCCGCCAGGATCCTGATGAGGGTGAGAAAATACAACCACATCACACCCGTTCTTCATTCCCTACACTGGCTTCCCGTCTAATTCAGGATCGAATTCAAGATCGCACTACTGACCCATCAGTGCATCCACGGGAACGCTCCGTCATACCTAAAAGAACTACTCACATCACAAACCTCCACACGCAACCTCCATCGGCTTCGCCCCCCGAGGACCAAACTCCGCACAATGGGGATCGGGCTTTCTGTGCAGCTGCACTACTGTAGTAGTAGTAGTAGTAGTAGTAGTAGTAGTAGTAGTAGTAGTAGTAGTAGTAGTAGTAGTAGTAGTAGTAGTAGTACTACTACTACTACTACTACTACTACTACTACTACTACTACTACTACTACTACTACTACTACTACTAGTAGTAGTAGTAGTAGTAGTAGTACTGGTAGTAGTAGTAGTAGTAGTACTGGTAGTAGTAGTAGTAGTACTGGTAGTAGTAGTAGTAGTAGTAGTAGTAGTAGTAGTAGTAGTAGTAGTAGTAGTAGTAGTAGTAGTAGTTGTAGTAGTAGTAGTAGTAGTAATAGTAGTAGTAGAAGAGGTACTCAGATTCTATACTTGAGTAAAAGTAATAATATCCCGATGTTAAAATACTCTGTCATAAGTACTTGAGTAAAGTTACTAGCAACATGTACTTTATGTAGTCTTAACAACGCTTGAGCCATTCTGCATGGTAACACTTTACAATAAGGTACACAAAATGTGCTTAGTTACTGAGTAGTGAATAAGGAACGACTAGATAGTTAATGGTTAGTTAATGAGGATTTCCTGAGTGACTGCGATTGTAGAACTGATGGTTAGTTACTGGTTAACAGACTAGGGGGTACTGTATTAATGAATCATTCGTTAATGGTTAGTTAATGAGGAGTTCCTGAGTGACTTTGATTGAAGCAACAGCAGCTGGCACTTTTAAACCTGCCATCTTCGGCTGGCTTGGGTCCCACACTGGATCGACTGGTGGAGGTGGATCTGACCTGAGTACTTCCACTACTGCTGACAAAAGCCCTTAAACTTCCTGTAAGAAGTGAGGAGTGAATCTTCGCTCTCTGTTGACAGCAGCAGATTCAGTGAGTGAATTAAAGCCTTTTGACTGACACGTGTTGGAACTTCTCCAACGTCGTTACGGCCACTTCCTGTAAGCTGCTCACTCTGCAGGAGAGAAGCAAGATAAAGAGCAGAAACAGGAGAGAAGTACGGAGGCCACAACTCTTCCTTTAGGAGAAACACGCTGCAGCTTCAGAGACGATGCAGATATTAAAACAAATGTTCCACAAGAAGAAACATCTCCAGCAACTTGACAACACACGCAGCGTTTAGAGAACATTCAGCAACTTGAGGAGACATGCGCAGAAGCTCAAAACACAACGGAGACCAGGGGACACTAAAGAGTGACGCACACAGCTGGGAGACCAGGGGACACTAAAGAGTGACGCACACAGCTGGGAGACCAGGGGACACTAAAGAGTGACGGACACAGCTGGGAGACCAGGGGACACTAAAGAGTGACGCACACAGCTGGGAGACCAGGGGACACTAAAGAGTGACGCACACAGCTGGGAGACCAGGGGACACTAAAGAGTGACGCACACAGCTGGGAGACCAGGGGACACTAAAGAGTGACGCACACAGCTGGGAGACCAGGGGACACTAAAGAGTGACGGACACAGCTGGGAGACCAGGGGACACTAAAGAGTGACGCACACAGCTGGGAGACCAGGGGACACTAAAGAGTGACGCACACAGCTGGGAGACCAGGGGACACTAAAGAGTGACGCACACAGCTGGGAGACCAGGGGACACTAAAGAGTGACGCACACAGCTGGGAGACCAGGGGACACTAAAGAGTGACGCACACAGCTGGGAGACCAGGGGACACTAAAGAGTGACGCACACAGCTGGGAGACCAGGGGACACTAAAGAGTGACGCACACAGCTGGGAGACCAGGGGACACTGAAGAGTGACGCACACAGCTGGGAGACCATGGGACACTAAAGAGTGACGCACACAGCTGGGAGACCAGGGGACACTAAAGAGTGACGCACACAGCTGGGAGACCAGGGGACACTAAAGAGTGACGCACACAGCTAGGAGACCAGGGGACACTAAAAAGTGACGCACACAGCTGGGAGACCAGGGGACACTAAAGAGTGACGCACACAGTTGGGAGACCAGGGGACACTAAAGAGTGACGCACACAGCTGGGAGACCAGGGGACACTAAAGAGTGACGCACACAGCTGGGAGACCAGGGGACACTGAAGAGTGAAAAGTCTCCAGCTCTGTGAGTCACTCTTTAGTGTCCCCTGGTCTCCCAGCTGTGTGCGTCACTCTTTAGTGTCCCCTGGTCTCCCAGCTGTGTGCGTCACTCTTTAGTGTCCCCTGGTCTCCCAGCTGTGTGCGTCACTCTTTAGTGTCCCCTGGTCTCCGTTGTGTTTTGAGCTTCTTCAGCGTTTGGTTTCTGCAGCTTTTAGTAAACGCTGCATGTCTCCTCAAGTTGCTGAAGATGTTTCTTCAAGTGGAACATTTGTGTTTTTATATCTGCATCCTTTCTGAAGCCGTTTCTCCTGATGGAAGAGTTTTCGGCCGTTGTAAAGCGTCTGCACCTCTCGGCCGCCGTAGGTAAAGGTCAGGTTTGTGTTGAGAGTGAAACAGAGCAGAGGAGCTTTTTATCAACACTAACTGCAGGTTATTGATCCTCCCTCCCTCCTGTCCACACTCTGCCGTGCACAGTGGCGACTGGTCATTAGGGGCAGGTGGGGCACAGCCCCACCTAGTGTCAGCAGAAAGTATTACAAATAATGATTACAAAAATGCAAAAAAAAAAATAAAAAAATATATAAAATATATTTTAAGATCATGTTTAATCATCTGATTCGTCTGTACATTGCTGTTTTAGTCTGTGTTCTTCTAATTAGTGTGTCTACAGTCACAGTGTGTGCCTATTGAGCTGTTTAGAGCCATGTGGGACAAAACCTGATTATGCCCCTTCCTCTCGCTGTGAAGTCAACGGTGACTGTAAAAACTACACTGCGCATGCTCAGAGTATTTTGTAATGAAATGTGTGTGGCAAAAAAATAATGACCAGAGGGGCATGGAGCTACCATCCCCACCATACGTCATCTCAAATCATTCAGAGCTGATTGGCTGTAAGTACGTGTGCCGCGAAAAGTGTGGTGTGTGAAGAGGAGACGAGAGAGCTGCAGTGACGCGTCCTAAAACCAGGAAGTAAGCTGCGCATGGCTTCCCTCGACAAAAAAGCAATGAGATTTCTCCAGAGGATTTTAGAAAATAGCTGGAAATAAGATCTGTGGGAAACGTACCTGTTAGATAAATGCACCTTTTGATCAGCCGGATAACATCCACATGTCTACCCTACTTTTATAATTTTTTTATCATAAATCTATGGATTAGATTTATGATAGACTTTTGAAACTACAAGAACATAAGGAGGACTTTTACAAAAAAGTTATAGACATTTTTGTCCAGAAGGATAGGCAAATGGACTTCATCTTCAAGTCAAGGTAAGACCGCAATTTGATTGAAAATGGGATCTTACTAAGAGAGAACAATTCAATATTTAAATGATAAAATTACATTTTTTGGGTATCCTTTTGTTGAACTGTCTGTTTAAAATTAATCGAAGCATCAGACAAAAAAAGCTTTTGAAAATAATATTATATTTTGGTTTAGGTCAAAATATAATATTTGTAAACCTGAAGAGTCAGTGCCAGTGCCTCACCAGCCATGAACCTCACTGCACGTCACTGCAGAAGCTTATATATAGACATCTACGTTTTTTGTGCCCCACCACTTTTGTACATATAAAAACGCCACTGGCCGTGCACACATTCACTCCAAACTCTTTTTAATGTGCTAAAATCAGAGATTCTCCTTCAAAACACACACTCTGCACGCACACACACCACCATGGGAGGACAAGCCGTCACACACACACACACACACACACAGATATTTATTTAACAGTATATATATAAGAAGAAGAAGAAGAAGAAGAAGAAGAAGAAGAAGAAGAAGAAGAAGAAGAAGAAGAAGAAGAAGAACATATTAAATAAGAAATACAATTAAATAAAACATATAAAATAGAAAGACGTATTAAAAAAAGAATTAAATAAATAATACATTTTAATTTGAGAAAAAAATTGAAAAATGATAAGAAACATGTTTTAATAAAAAGATTTATAGAAATAATAGCACATACATAACAGTAAACAGCATAAGGTTTGATTAAGGGCGAAACAATAATACAAATGTGTTTCCTATATTTTTGTAAGTGATTTTCAATATTTAGAAAAGTGCTTTATTATTAATACTGTTTTTTATTTTGGTCATCATTTTCTTCTTATTAAAATGATTACTGTTATTAATATTGCTGTTAAGGTATTTTGTTTTTATGTTAAATGTTTAAATGAAATGTTGTGTCATGTTTTATCTTGCATTGAACATCCAACACTTCATGTCTTAGTATTTTTCTTTCTTTCGGTCACACAGGCTGTTCAGTAAAGTGACCGTCTGCTCGGGACACACAGCATCCCGACACACTGCGGAGACACTGTGTGTGTGTGTTGTGTGTGTGTGTGTGAGTGTGTGTGTGTGTGTGTGTGTGTGGTGTGGTGTGTGTGTGTGTGTGTGTGTGTGTGTGTGTGTGTGTGTGTGTGTGTGTGTGTGTGGCTGTGTGTGTGTGTGTGGTGTGTGTGTGTGTGTGTGTGATGTGTGTGTGTGTGTGTGTGTGTGTGTGTGTGTGTGTGTGTGTTGGGGCAGGGGGGGGTCAGCAGATGAGCGTGCACATGGAGGGGGGAGGGAACACGGCAGTAAAATGAGATGGATCTGACCCTACTTGACTCCTGCCTTTAAAAGGCTGAATGTTTAAAACTGAAAGGGGATCTGGTTTAGTTTGGATGTGATATATACCAACACCATATATTAACCTCTTTTTCATAATTTATTCACCACCACCCCCCCCTCTCTTTCTGTCCACAGCAGGAAGCTTTATAGTATTATTAAAGTCAGAAAGAGAGATGACAGAAAAATGCATCAGGCCCCTCCTGCATTTTAATATCAGTAGCGGAGGGGTAATAAACATGGAGGCAGAGAGGAGCGACTATAAAACCCAACAATGTCTAATTTATGGAAGACAACAGCAGGGCAGCAAGGTGAGGATGTTACCCTTCAGTCTTTCACAACACAACAACGTCTCAAACATTTCTGCAGCAGACAATCAACACACACAAAAAACAAGTTCTGAAGAAAGTGTTCTGGATTTTTTTGGATGAAATATATAACCCGCAGGAGGGATGAGGAACTGGACTGTTTCTGTAAAGTTATTGTGAAACTGTATATGTTTTTATATTTGTTATCTTTTGTTTTTAGCATTCAATGCACTTCCTGTCTATGTTTTCTTAAAATGTAAGATTCAAATGTTGTCTTAAAGGTGGGGTAGGTAATTTTGGAGAAACCAGCTCGAGATCGCTAGAATTTGAAAATACACAGCCGGAGAAAATCTCCCACTTCCTTACAGAGCCCCTCCTCCAACACACACGAACGCGCACATGACCAATGAGGGCACGAGATAAGTCTGTGCACAGATGGAAGGCTGACAGGCAGGTAGGCCATCCAGTTATTTTAGCCGGGCCGGCTAAAATGATTGGTCGTGCTTTTTACAGTACTACTACACTGATGATATTTTTTTATGAATTTTTTGTCAAAGCACTTAAGATATTCATTGCTATCGGGATGTTAAGAGCATTCCATGGAATATAACAACAAGTGTATCTCGAGCCGGTTTCTCAAACTTACCTACCCCACCTTTAATAATAAATTGTAAACTAAGCCAGACCTTAAACAGTCTGAGGCTAATGTTTCTCAATCATCATTTAAAAAACCCTATTCAGATCTTGTTCAGAGACTTTTATACTGAACATGGAGGGTTTTATGATGTAATACATTTTTTTCTGTGAAGACAGACAGGAGGTAAACACTAAAGGGAACAGCAGAAGAAGACAGAAAGTAAACACTAAAGGGAACAGCAGAAGAAGACAGACAGGAAGTAAACACTAAAGGGAACAGCAGAAGAAGACAGACAGGAAGTAAACAGCAGGTGTGCGTCATATGAGAGGCCCCGCCTTACATCTTCCGCGGCGGAATTTCCCCAAATCTGTGGCGGAAGTTCCGCCACAGATTTGGGGAAATTGGTCCATGCTCAAAGCATTGTGGGGATTTTAAGGACGCGAAGTCTACCCATGTGCAGCCTCGAAATTTCCCCCAAACCAAGGACGCGGCCTCGGTGGAATTCCAAGCATGCTGGAGATTGGAACAGTCCTTCAGCGGCACTCAATGACGTAGCATCCTTGAAATATTGGCTTGGAAGCCAATATCCTCGCGATTGAGAAACGGCCAGGGAGAACAGAATAGCAAAATAAAACCCATTACAAGACAGACAAAACTTAAATCGTGACATAACACTAGGATCATGACAGTTTGTCCTCAGAGTGAACCGTCACCACTGTTCACTGATATCACATCGCTGCCATCTTCCTCCTTCATCTTCATCAGAGTGAACGCTCCTGATAAAAGGCTCCTGCAGGGAAAGCATCTCTGACTACAATCCCTTAACAAACAGGTAAACATTTAACCAGATTAACAGATCACATGTGAGCAGACGAGTAATTAAACCTGAAGACATGAACGTGTTTGACATCGTGTTTCAAATCCCTGACTATGATTCACACTCGGACATGGGGGGGGAAAGTAAGCTGGTACTTTTTACTTTGACTTTACGTGGTATTTGTATTCTTCATTTTATTGGTTTAAAAAAAAAAAAAAGTATTTCTACTATTGCTGTTAAAAGAAAATATGAAAAACATAGATTTTATTTATGTAAAAAGTAACTTCAAGTGTTGTTGCGCAAAAAGGTCAAATATTTCCCTCTGAGTAAAGTAGAAGTATAAAGTGTCAGAAAATGTAAATACTCAACCAAAGTACAAGTACCTCATGAGGACAGTACTTGTGTACATGTACTTGGATACAGTTCAGTACTAGACATAGCTTTAACTCACACACACACACACATGCAAAAAATAAGTTTGAGAAGGACACACACTTCCTCCTTCAGTGTGACACTTCTCCCCACAGCCCTGGTATTAAAATGTGTCGTGAGATATATTGGATAATGTGTGATAAAGGAATAAATAACACACAGAAGCTTCAGCGTGACAAACTGTGCTGTTCTCCATCCATTCTGCCGTCATAACGTGTCATGAGCGACTCATTCAAAGTATCTGAGAGTTTGATTAAGTCACAGCTCGATGCTCCTCCGCTTTAATGTACGGCTATTAATCAGCCTATTGTGGGTGTAAATGTGTTTGTGTGTGTGTGTGTGTGTGTGTGTGTGTGTGTGTGGTATCGACTGCCTTAATTCAACTAATTCACCATCACAACCTGTCATAGTGCTGATGCTGGAGACGTGGTTTGGATGAAGAGATGGACTTTCAGAGATCAGTGGGTGTTTGTCTGTGTGTGTGTGTGTGTGTGTGTGTGTGTGTGTGTGTGTGTGTGTGTGTGTGTGTGTGTGTGTGTGTGTGTGTGTGTGTGTGTGTGTGTGTGTGTGTGTGTGTGTGTGTGTGGAGGTAAGGGGTCGAGAGTCAAGGGAATTGAAGCCGATGTTCAGGGAAACACAAAGCTCAAGATCAAGCGTCGCTCGTCCCTCAGATGGGCTTGTTGTAATCCGAACGACATCAAAAGCCTCAATGCATCCATCCATTTATCACACACACACACACACACACACACACACACACACACACACACACACACACACACACACACACACACACACACACACACACACACACACACACACACACACACACACACACACACACTCCTCCCTCTTTCATGCACCTCACCCCACCGTCACACCCGTGTCTGCTGCCCGCTCACCTCAAGTGTGTGAGGCAAGAAGCCCCCCCTTAAAGCCGATTGCGTTTTAATAAAGTTTATTATGTGCGGGTAGCTAATCCTCGAGGGTAATCTCTCCCTGTAGTCCTAAAGGAAAGCTGGATTACTCACTTGCTATAATCCCAATGAAATTGTTAGGATTTAGCTTGCGCTGCACAGCAGATGGCAACAGGCTTTTTCCTTCAACCTTGGATGCTTTAACCCCCCCAATTTCTACATGCAACAACCTCCCAAATCCTCAGGGTAGTCTTGGTCAAAACAAAATAACAAACCAGCAGGGAAAAACATCCGAGACATTTTGAGAAGACAAAGATGGGGTCAAGATTTCTGTTTGTGGCCTTTAAAGAGTCCTCTCCTGCTGATGTTCAGGTGTATATCAGTATGTAGTGTCTCTACTTTAAAGAGTTCTCTCCTGCTGATGTTCAGGTGTATATCAGCATGTAGTGTCTCTACTTTAAAGAGTCCTCTCCTGCTGATGTTCAGGTGTATATCAGTATGTAGTGTCTCTACTTTAAAGAGTCCTCTCCTGCTGATGTTCAGGTGTATATCAGTATGTAGTGTCTCTACTTTAAAGAGTCCTCTCCTGCTGATGTTCAGGTGTATATCAGTATGTAGTGTCTCTACTTTAAAGAGTCCTCTCCTGCTGATGTTCAGGTGTATATCAGTATGTAGTGTCTCTACTTTAAAGAGTCCTCTCCTGCTGATGTTCAGGTGTATATCAGTATGTAGTGTCTCTACTTTAAAGAGTCCTCTCCTGCTGATGTTCAGGTGTATATCAGTATGTAGTGTCTCTACTTTAAAGAGTCCTCTCCTGCTGATGTTCAGGTGTATATCAGTATGTAGTGTCTCTACTTTAAAGAGTCCTCTCCTGCTGATGTTCAGGTGTATATCAGTATGTGGTGTCTCTACTTTAAAGAGTCCTCTCCTGCTGATGTTCAGGTGTATATCAGTATGTAGTGTCTCTACTTTAAAGAGTCCTCTCCTGCTGATCCTCAGGTGTATATCAGTATGTAGTGTCTCTACTTTAAAGAGTCCTCTCCTGCTGATGTTCAGGTGTATATCAGTATGTAGTGTCTCTACTTTAAAGAGTCCTCTCCTGCTGATGTTCAGGTGTATATCAGTATGTAGTGTCTCTACTTTAAAGAGTCCTCTCCTGCTGATGTTCAGGTGTATATCAGTATGTAGTGTCTCTACTTTAAAGAGTCCTCTCCTGCTGATGTTCAGGTGTATATCAGTATGTAGTGTCTCTACTTTAAAGAGTCCTCTCCTGCTGATGGAGAGGACTCTTTAAAGTAGATAGCCAATAGGAGTGCGAGTGTTCCATAGTGATGTCACTATGTTCCTGAACTTTGGGATTTCAGCCTTTGCAGACCATTTACATGCACTAAAACCTATAGAATACACTACAGGAAAGGGAAAGCCCCAAAAAGCAGAATAGGGCCTCTTTAAAAACAGATTCCTCAACACATGATGGTGGCATATAAAAAGCAAAGAGTCTTTATCAAAAATAATTTTATTGATTCAGACAGAAGCAGTGGAGCCCGCAGTGTTTTTGAGACGAGCCAAAAACAAATCCTGCTTATTCTAAAACCCCGTCCAGTGTGAACACAAACATCCACAGCATGTGATGTCATGTTTAAAGATGGGACACAGTGTAATGAACAGAAAAGCCACCGAGAAGCAGCGGAAAGTCACAGTATTCAACGACGTGAAGAAACCCTCAAGAAACTGTAAAAAACCCACAAAGCATTTACAGACTTTTTAAACGTCTGATTATTAAATTAAATGCACACACTTTAAACTCAATGCATGAAAAATCAACACGAAATTAATTGATTGGAGGGAAAACGGTGCATCTGTCATTTAAGATACAACAGCATTTTTTTTAAATCAAAAAAATGAAGTTAAGTGTAAATATAAAAAATATGATTTAAAAAAATAATAATAATTTGGTCGTATGAAAGTACTCTAGGCACATTTTCACCCTACTTTGGGATAATACAAAATAACTATAAATCAAATTAATCATCCTCCATTAGTACAAAACACACATTAGTTGCATTGACTTCCTTCAAATTCCCCAAAAGCAATTAATCTCATTTTGGGTTTAATTGTATCCTTCATAAATGGATTAGCTCGCATCCAACGCATGGACATAAACATTAATACTCACACATTTCCACATTTGAGCTCCAGAGGCCATTGAATTATTAAATTGGAAGTTAATCTGCTAATTTCTCCTCTTCTTGTACGACGTTCAGTATAAACACGCTGCAAGTGAGAGTTAAGTGGACCACTTAAGATCTCCTTAATCTGAACACAACCCCTTACAGTTACCCTTAAGACAGCGGTGGAAGAAAAGTAGTCATACCACAGTGTAGAAATAAAGTCCTGCATTCAAAATGTGATTTAAGTAGAAGAACAAAAGTGTTAGCGTCCAGAAAGTACTCGTTATCCTGATATATGATATCTTTTATCACTGTTTTTATTTATCAATGCTGCAGCTGGTTAAAGTGGCGCTAACTTTTTCTACTGCCAGAAGACTTTTCTTTTGCCGCTGCTTTCAAATAAATCAAAAAGTCTTATTCTTGTATTTTATACGTTTGTTATTCTACTTGACTGTTGCACTTAATGCTCATAATTGTATTTGTTGTTTTAGATGAAGCACTTTCATTGTGTTCAAATGTGCCATATAAATAAACTAAATCCATAATAATACCATGTTTTTTTTTAATATGAACCTGCATATTAACCTTTGTTGTAAGATAAATGCAGTGGGGTAAAAAAGAACAATATCTGTCTCTGATCTGCAGTAAAGCATATCTTTCTGTATAACACTACCTTTTTTACATCTGCACAGCGCTCCACTTTAAAGTCTGTATTTTGTATATTCAATTGTTTTATTTTTACATCTGCTTCTTATAATCGTTCTATTTGTGATCCTTCTCTTACCACTAATTATGTTTGCAGGTGTATACACAAAAGACATTTCCTTATATGCGTAAGTCTTCTTGGCAATAAACCTGATTCTGATTCACTTCCCTCAAAAGAGAGCGCAGTACGTGAGGAAAAGTACTTCCCACCACTGCCTCATCACTGCTGATTGTTAAGGATAAATGTTTTCTGATTCTGCATTTCAACTCTCCTATCTTCATGTCATGGACACTTTAACCCTCCGCAGCTTGAGGCGGTTCTTGAAGAACAGATACATGGCGAGGAGGCACATGGAGGACAGGAAGTAGAGGATGACACACAGGCTGATGTCCACTCTGGAGAACCCGATGTTTATCGTTGAAATCCATCGTCCCCCACGACTCCTCTCCACCTCCTCTCTGACGTAGAAACGCCCCGTCAGTTCCCTCTTTCTCCTCCGACCCACATCCGGCTCAAAGTCCTCCTCCACGGGCTGAAACGCCGCCATGCCGAGACCGAAAAGAGGCTCCTGGTCCTCCTCGTTCCTCTGTAAGGAGCGGCGTTTGACCCGGTTTGAGGCCAGAGCTTTGACCCTGAAGTGCTGATTCACAAAGGAGTCCAGATCCACGATGTCCTCCGGCAGCTCCCGCATCCTCATCCCCACGATGCTGGCTCTCCTGCGCCGCCGCACTCCTCAAAGACAAAGTCAAATAAGTCAACTTTATTTAGTCAATCTTTCAGTTTGTGTGTACAGACAGAGAGATGGAAAATACCGTTTCCCACAATCCAGAGGAATACAAAATACAAATCTATATACAAATATGTATACAAATATGTATATACCTACATATACACCAGCCGTTCCCAACCTGTGGGGCCGCCAAATAATTAGCAAAACCAGTGGCGAGCTGTCAGGGCCCTCGAGGCCCTCTCTGAGGGCCTAAGATATTCTACAAAGTAATATTTAAAAACATTAAAAAATATATATTTTAAAAATATATTTTTTTAGTTCTATTTTTCATTAGTTTTACCGAAAAAAAACTTGATTTAATTGTATTTAAAATAACATTTCCAAAGAAATAAATCCTTCGAATCTGCCTGTTCAGTCTCTGTTTGAATGTGAAGGGTTACATGAAAGATGCTGGTCTGAGCCCTCTCTGCGATTCACAGAGGGCCCGCTATAGTAGCTGAACGAGAGAGTAATGTCAAATGACAGTACAATTGACCAATCATATCTTCCCTCTAAATGGGTGGGTTTTATTATCGCGGACTTTATGACAAGTTCCGCCCGCTGTGAAGCTTTTCTTGTTTCCATAGCAACAACAACTTCCTGTCAACAGCGTAAACTCGCCTTCAAAATAAAAGCATGCCAAATTACACTTAAGACAACGAAAGTAACAAACACAATGCAATATCCTTTTCAATGTCAAAGAACACAAATTGGGTTATTTACAGGTGTTGTTTTGTGTGGTAGAGGGTCGCTTTCATTGATGCGTTTTGTACCCCGGGCCGTTGTTTTGATATTCCGCTGAAGTATACGCTGTGACGTAATAACTCTTTTTTTTTTTAGGGAAGGGGTGGGGGTCAGAGGGCAAGTCATGGCTTACTGAGCAAAACATTATGATTTGTGTGGAGACATTTCATTATTAAGATTTTATTTTATTGAACCTCTTTTCCTTTCTCTTTCTTGATCCTCCTTAGCAACGGTCATTACAGTCCTTGACAGCGGTCTGTTCTACTGGATTAACAACGTGTCACATGTTCTGAATTGACCAATCAGAACTTTATTTAGCCTCCGTATTGTTTATGGTTGAATGTGGGCCGCGATAAAAAATGTGATTCTTAAGTGGGCCCTGAGTTGAAAAAGGTTGGGAACCGCTGATAGACACAATCAACAGACACATATATATATATATATACGGCCTCACGTTTAACCAAGGGCGTTGTTTCCTGCGGTGCTTCCTCCTCATCTTCCTCCTCCTCTTCTTCCTCCTCTTCCTCTTCCTCTTCCTCCTGCTGTTGGGTGGGTTGTGGAAGAAGAGGATTCGGGATGGAGTCCAGCGCCTCCCGGGTTTTCCTCTCCAGATGTTTCAGAGCCTCTAACGTTCGCTGACGACTCTCGTGTTTCTCCCGCTGTTTTTTCAGGATCTGGCTTTCGTCTTCGAGGTAATCTGACAGGACGAGGGGAGGAAAGACACGGGGTATTATTTTGAAAATCATCGGATGTCAAAATAACATGCTTTACTAATTATCTTCAGTTCATCTGAAATCATTAGTGAACGCTAATTCAGTAAAAACTCTTTACCCATTACAGCATATTGAAATAAAACTGTGATTTAATTGTAAAACACGGAACAAAATGATGTCGAAATAACTACATGCTGATACTGGTTAGTAAAAACTATGACTTAATGCTTTGACAAGTAACAGCGGGCGGAAAAAGTTTAAAATGTGTGTTTTCTGAATGGAGTTGGGATGGATCAGGCTAAGCTAACATGTAGCTTCTCCGTCCACACTCACAACAACGTCATACAGACAGAAATAAAGCAGTGACTGTGTTCACCATGCCGCAAACAGTCTGTAGTTTGTACATTTATTTTCTCCAGTTTCTGAACAGATATGAGGAGCTGTGAGCTCTGTGTGCTAACAGCTAACGGCTAACGGCTAACAGCTAACGGCTAACAGCTAACGGCTGCTGTTTGGTTTTCTGATCCAATGTCAGTGACAGCGAGCTGAGACTCTCAACGCTGATTGGCATTAAGATCAGATAAGATGAAACTTTATTTATCCCCTTGGGGAAATTCAGGCGTTAATATCCAACCCAGTCTCACAGCATTTCGTGTTATAGTCACGAAATGTAATCTATTGATTCGTGTTCACCAACACAATTTTCACCTTTTTTTCGTGTCACACAGAACGATTTTAAAAGCAATGTATTTCTATTGGTAGTATGTTTCGTGCCTGCAACACGTCTTTTTGTCCGGTCGGGTCTTGGAAGACCAGAAGCTGTGTGGTTCATAAAAACATGTTCTTAATCAATATCTTACCCTAAGCCTTTTATTTTAAATTGTATAATGTCTGAGTTTTTTTGCGGTCAGTGAGGAAAAGAAATGGCTCAGAGCCTCAGAATACTGACATCTGTATTTTTTTTAAATCTTTTTTTCCTTCTAATTAGTTATTATTTGGTGCAGGCACGAAACATACTACCAATATAAATACATTGCTTCTAAAATCGTTCTGTGTCAGAATACTTAAATCTGTATTTTTTAAATCTCTTTTTCCTTCTAATTTGTTATTATTTACATTGCTTTTAAAATCGTTCTGTGTGACACGAAAAAAATGGGGAAATCGTGTTGGTGAACACGAATCAATAGATTAATTTCGTGACTATAACACGAAATGCCGTGAGACTGTGTTGCCATAGCAGCAACAGGGTCAGAGTTAAACACTGGATTCAAAGGAAGGTACAAATAAAGATAAAATAGAATACAAGTTAAAATAATAATACAGCAAAAATAAACTGATAAAGTGAAGAAGTAACTATTAAAACAAGATATCACAGTAAAAAGTTGTGCATTTGTACGAACATGTTAAATATATTTACATAAGTGTGCAGGTTAAAGTCTTGTAAAACAGTGCAGGTGTTATGTTTGAACATTCCTGGTTACCATTTGCGAGAAGACACATCGTCACATGAATTTATCTCTCGAGGTGAACTCTCGCCAGCGTGAATTTTCGTCTATGCGCCACTTTGCATTGACTTTACATGCAATCAAAGCTCCTTTAAGCAGGACACATGTCTGACGACCAGGGTAGAACACGCTGTGGTTTGTCGGTAAGTGGACCGGTTTAATTCAAATTAAAGGTGGGGTAGGTAAGTTTGAGAAACCGGCTCGAGATACACTTTTTGTTATATTCCATGGAATGCTCTTAACATCCCGATAGCAATGAATATCTGAAGTGCTTTGACAACAAATCCATACAAAAATATCATCTGTGGAAGCCGTAGTACTGTAAAAAGCACGACTAATCATCTGAGCCGGCCCGGCTAAAATAACTGGATGGCCTACCTGCCTGTCAGCCTTCCATCTGTGCACAAACTTATCTCGTGCCCTCATTGGTCATGTGCGCGTTCGTGTGTGTTGGAGGAGGCGCTCTGTAAGGAAGTGGCAGATTTTCTCCGGTTGTGTATTTTCAAATTCTAGCGATCTCGAGCTGGTTTCTCCTAATTTACCTACCCCACCTTTAACTAAAGATAATGAATAAAGCATCACATTAAGAGATCATTTTAGTTGATTTGTGTACGTTTTTCTCCCTGGAGCCAGTTTTACTTGAGGGAAAATCACCACTACCATGACCTTTGTGCTCTTCATTAAATAAACCGTGGTGTTGATCTGCACCTGTGAGGATGCTGCTGGAGGAGAAGTGAGCCAGCAGGAAGGGCAGTACGTGATCCTGGATCCACCGGTGCTCCCCGTTCTCCTTCAGCGAGTGGCAGCCCGGACACATCTCCGGAGACGGCCACTGGATCTTTGGGAAGTTCGGGTCTTCACTCAACGCACCTGCAGGGACAAACACCGGAAGATAAAGTCATGTACGGTCCTCCTCCACTGTACCTCAGCCACATCATAGACGCTATGCAATACATTAATGCACACAATATCTGTTATATTACTGCACATATCTTATTCCATTCTATTTCTATGTAAATACTTCTATATTTGACTATTTTTTTAATTATTTTTTTAATGTTATTATAGTTTTCTTAAAATTGTTTTCTATCTGTGTTTTTAATTTTTGTTTTACTTTTATATTTGCACCACAACATCAAATCAAATTCCTCGTACGTGTCAACCTACCTGGTAATAAACCTGTTTTTCTGATTCTGATTCTGATCACGAGAACATCAAGCACACAAACACATGGGGTTTAAAGGATGGTGAAGCTAGGTTTCTTTTTCAGAAACAAGTCCTGTTTCTCACTTGAGGCCAGGAAAAGGCTCTGTGACCTTTTGACCTGTGCTGGACTATGGTGATCTGATCTATATGAATGCACCTGCCCATGACCTGGTCAAGTTAGATGCCGCCTATCACAGTGCACTAAGATTTGTTACTAACTGTAAAGTATTAACTCATCACTGTACCCTGTATGCCAGGGCAGGTTTGCCTTCACTAATGGCGCATTTCCACTGCAGGGCCTAGCACGGCTTAGTACGGTATAGTTAGGCCTTGGTAGGCCAGGCTCCCTTTATGCTGCGTTTCCATTACAGTTTAGGAACTGGGGCAGTAACTATAGTAACGCAGTGTAGGCGGAGCCGTGACGTCATCTTCAATGAGAACCCCAAAACCAACATCAGCCGTTAGCTGTTAGCACTCAGAGCTCACAGCTCCTCATATCTGTTCAGAAACTAGACAGAAGTTAAACAAGTACAAACCACAGACTGCCTGTGTCATGGTGAATACAGTCGCTGCTTTATTTATGTCTGTAGGCCGTTGTTGTGAGTGTGGACGGTCGGAGCATATACTGCGTTAGCTTAGCCAATCTCCATTCAGAAAACACGCATTTTAAAAGGTGTTTTGCCTGCCGTCTGTCTGCAGACTTGACAAAGCATTAATTCATGGTTTTTAATAACCGGTATCAGTATGTTGTTACTTCGGCATCATTTTGAAACGTGTATTACCAGGGTTGCCAACTCTCACGCATCTGGCGTGTGACACACGCTTTCACTCTCAATCTCACGCTCTCACGCTGCCCAAACTATTCTCACGCCAAAAATAAGAATACGAAGACTCGAAACGGTTTTGAAAACTTTTCTCACGTAGTGATCGTCTTCTCAATAGAACATCTTTGATAATGTCTTCTGGCCAATCAGAATCACGATAACGGCGTGGTGTTGTTGCAGGAAGTCCCGACGGAGAATACTTTTGCGGTAGTACATCTCTATACATCGATACAACATTACGTGTTGATAGAAATCAACACGTAATGAAATAAGACCCCACGGTTTGATGATTGATAGGTGTGTGGGCTGTCTTTCATTTTGACACACAGAACAATGGGGGCTATCCACCCTTATCCACAATGTAAAGTAATTCACACAGCCTCTTCCCTCTTCTCTCTGTGAGGAGCAGCAGGTTCAGCTTTCAGAACAAATTAACACAAAACTAAAATGGCATTAATTTTTTTAAATATGTTGTGTAGTAATAGATTTATTTATTTTTCTTCTCAAGAGAGTACCAGAATGTGTATTTTATGTTAGTATTTCAAAAAATCTCCTGGGGGAGAATCCCCCCAGACCCCCCTGTAGGGGTTGGGTCTTCAGCATGTCAACTGTTTCACTTGTGGGGAAATTGCAGGATTGGCTCCAGGTCGCCCTTTTTATTTACTACAAGACAAATGTGCCTTTTTATATCATACAGTTCAATTTGGATTGAGAGAGACAGGGAAATAATCTAAACCTCACGCGTGGCGTTTCACTGTCGGGGGGGAGCGTGTATGTAATTACATTGCAAATACTGACTTGAGCCCCATCACTGTATGGGTTAGCCCTACCATAGATTACCCAACACAAATACTCTGGAGCCGCAACTGCCGACCCGTATTGCGCATGCGCAGATCTAAGATCCAGTAGAAATGATAAAAAAGTAAAAGTCTGCTGCTTATTGTTCTACTAGGCCAACATAGAGTCAAAGAGTACAGTATATGAGAGTGAGTGTGTTAATTAATATATTTGGCAGTTTGGAGTAAGTCTGTAGATTTGTTTGTGTGTGTGTGTTTCATGTATAGGCCTCTCACGATAATTAATTTTGTTGGATACATTTTCCCGGAAATTATTGCGATAAACGATAATATTCTCGGCACCGCTGTATGACCATTTTAGACCACTGACATAATGATAATATATAATAATAATTCAAGTGCATCCTTTCAAACTGCTAGTCACATCCTCATGTAAATGGCAATTTATCGAGGTCACAAAAGTTATCGAGTTCATTTTTATTTATCGTACGATAAGTCAATGAATTGCTTATCGCGACAGGCACACAATAAAACAGTGGAAACAAACATGTTTGACTTTCATTAGTGAATGAAACTGTGTGCCCTTTATAGTCTGTGTCCATTATTGTGTATTTGTATATATTGTATATATATGCTAAGGTCCCGCTGCTGACACGATAGCAGTCATTTTGTGCGCATATGTGTAATTAAACCGAATTAAACCCATGATATCAAAATCTCACTCCAGCCAGATACCCAAAGTTGGCAACCCTGGTATTACAATTATATCACGGTAAAATATGTTGTAGTTGCCAGCGATTCTCTCACTAGTTTAGCATACTCAGCCCAGTTGTTGGCCCGGGAAGAACCTCGATTTTGGAGAGCCAGAAAACTGTGAAAAAGTACCCGCTAGCCGGAACTACGCCTAGTGGAAACGCAACCAAAAACGGGCACGGAATGGCGCATTTCCACTACAGCACGGTTTAAGCGTGCCTGTACGGAGGCTCAGTCACTGGTACATGTTCATCTACAAAGCCATGCTAGGTAAACTCCCATCTTACATCTGCTCTCTGATCACATGGAGAGTTGAAAGTAGCTATTGCCTGAGATCTCATAAAGTGGGAAAAGTGCTGCGGTGTGAACGCGGCTATTGTAAATCCCTGTATCTATGTTGTTTTCTGTTTTCATGTCTTCATGTGGAACCTACTTGCAGCAGGTCTCCCTTGAGATGGGATTCACCTGCTTAAATAAAGGTTTGAAATGAAAATGGACTGTGATCATAAAGCGTAGTCAAATATATGAATGCACACGTCAGGTGTATTTGTCCCCTCATGCAGACTTTACTTTAGCACGTACACTGTGTTGTGCAGGATTTCTGCAAAAACACGATGACACCAGACGACAGTAGTATTATTCAATTACCTAAATAGAACCATTAGGAGACATACTGTCCAAAGAGCAGCATGAGAGTTATTCATATTATTATATATCTTTATTGAACGAGGACCATGCATACAAACACATTCATCTCAAAGAGAGGAGACGCTTTATGTGCAGCCCCTGGGCAGGAACACGCATAACAAATCAACAAACATTAAATACATTTCCTATCATACTAACACATAAAACAGATCAAATACAAGTACATTTGCCAATTTAAATATAAGTAAATAAGGGAATGATGTAAGGTTATGCAATATCTGTGACTTTACAAAGACATCGTTTGGATGACTGGTTTTCTTGCAAATAAACACCCGTCTTTTTCTTCATATATCCATCAATTATTCAATTATCAGCTTTAGGGGAGCTCTTTACCGCTCTGAACACAGGAGTTCAAACTAAAGGGGCCTATCTCTTCCACTGATACCACGTTCTCACACACTGATAGCCATCTACCTTAAAGTAGATGATATATATATATAACAAGGTCAGAAAGAGTTGCATGTGTCCATATTCATGCAGATCATAAAGCACGCAGTCAGCGGCTTCCTCTCATTGTTGTTTCTTTTATTTTGTGTGTGTGTGTTGACTGGAGGATGTAAGTGCTCCGAGGACTCGGTGCAATCTGAGCTGAACCCATTTGATCTTGTCACAGAGATCGTAAAAACTAAGTGCCCATATGCATATGTGTATGTATGTGTTTAAGTGTGTATATGTAAATCATCTGTCTGTGTTTGTGTGCAGGTAATCCAGGGATTGATGTGTGTGTGTGTGAGTGTGTGAGTGTGAGTGTGAGTGTGAGTGTGAGTGTGAGTGTGAGTGTGAGTGTGAGTGTGTGAGTGTGAGTGTGAGTGTGAGTGTGAGTGTGAGTGTGTGTGTGTGTGTGTGTGTGTGTGTGTGTGTGTGTGTGTGTGTGTGTGTGGGAGTGTATGACAGGGTCTAACAATGATCAATGGGCTTCTGGGATGTCCCAGTGGGAGGGGTGGTGAGATAATAGATGTGGCCAAAGTGGACAGCTTCCCCACACACACTCTGACACACACACACACACAGTTTTGTGCGGCAGACCTCCACCACCTGTCTTGTCGCTTCACACGCTTTCAAAGCAAAGTCCAATCTCCAAATTGAACATGAGAGCAGCAGAAACCTCGCAGGGGAGCTGCCCCGCTAATGAATTAAACTTTCTCCTTTAACATGTTTTCTTTCATGTAGCCGCCCCTCACTCACACACACATACACACACACACAAACACACACACACACACGAAATCCATGCAAACACAGAGGAACTGGCAGATGCACAAGAAAACCCAGGTATTTATATGAATATACCTGAAAAAACGCAAGTTGTATTGTCATATAAATACTTGAGTGTAGTAGTAGACCATCTTCTATCCTCACATATATCTGTAGAAAGGACACTTTAGGTTTTAAGGGTCGATTGGACACATTCTTCTCTTGGTTTTTTACATCTGTGGCTTTGAGTGTTTTAAAGTATTGCAATACGACATGGTAAAAGTGTTTGTCCTCAGCTCTAAAGTGAAAACTGCTCCACTAAATGAAAATATTCTCAAATATCGTGGGTCAACCCCGTGAGAAACTCTGTGCATCAAGCAGTGCTGCAGATAATTAAATAAACCAGGGAAATCTTTCAAAAGTGCTTTAGTATAAGTGTAGTTTAGTGTCTCAAATGCTTTCTGTTTAAAGGTAGGGTAGGTCATTTTGGAGAAACCGGCTCGAGATCGCTAGAATTTGAAAATACACAGCCGGAAAAAATCTGCCACTTCCTCACAGAGCCCCTCCTCCAACACACACGAACGCGCACATGACCAATGAGGGCACGAGATAAGTCTGTGCACAGATGGAAGGCTGACAGGCAGGTAGACCATCCAGTTATTTTAGCCAGGCCGGCTCAGATGATTGGTCGTGCTTTTTACAGTACTACAGCTTCCACAGATGATATTTCTTTATGGATTTTTTGTCAAAGCACTTCAGATATTCATTGCTATCGGGATGTTAAGAGCATTCCATGGAATATAACAAAAAGTGTATCTCGAGCCGGTTTCTCAAACTTACCTACCCTACCTTTAAAATGTAGTGATTAAAATGACTAAAAAAGCTGTGAAGAAGTTTCTCAATTGTCAATTTGAGTCAAATACATATAATTAAATACTAAAATCACCCAAAATTGATCCAGTGTTTGAAATTTGGTGGTAAATTCCTTCGCTGGAAATGGAAAACTCAAGTAGCTAACAGGCTTTTTTGTAAATATATGGACCAAGACGAATGAATATGGAGGTTTTGGTGCTTGTTTCCAGCTTTAACAGATTGTTACATCTATCTGCTGCAGTAAACCTTCTCTACCAACATATTAAAGAGCTTTTTGAACATTAAAGCATGGCAACTTGTCACACTTAACACTAATATCAACCTGAACATCAGCAGAATAACCCCCCTTTAAAGGGTCTTGATCATATTGTCTTCGCTTGTTATTAATATTTATATATGTGTCCTTGTTGATGTTGAAACTGCTGTGATGCAAGAAACATTTCTGACTTGATCTGACAATAAAGTATCGTATGGTATCGTAAAATACTCTTACACACACTCTGCACAAATACCACAAGGACACACACACAGGGCAGCATCTAGTAATAAATTGTCACCAACAGTCGCCATTGTGTGTGTGTGTGTGTGTGTGTGTGTGTGTGTGTGTGTGTGTGTGTGTGTGTGTGTGTGTGTGAAAGAGGAGAGCAACAGCAGGCCTGTCACTTTACAGCACTGTCAATTTACATCCTCCTCCTCCTACTCTTCCTCCTCCTCTTCTTCACCGCTCAAGATTAATCTCAGTCATATGCATGTGTGTATGTACTCTGCATACTTTACATAAAGGATACATCAATTTTACTGTGTCCTGCGGCCTGTGTGTGTGTGTGTGCGTGTGCTTTTACACATTTCAGCAGGTAAGAACACACACACACACACACACACACACACACACACACACACACACACACACACACACACACACACACACACACACACACACACACACACACACACACACACACACACACACACACACACACACACACACACACACACACACACACACACACACACACACACACACACACACACACACACACACACACACACACACACACACACACACACACACACCACTGATGCCTTCCTTATTCTAATCAGCGTGCCACGTTAGCAGCCAGGGTGACTTTAGCCATAGCGGCCATATTGAGATTGCCACAGCGGGCTGTCAGAGGATGTCATCGCCGCGGCTCATACATATTCATCAGGTATAAATATGTATTGTTCAGCGCGTCAAACTAGCTTCCTCAGCACTAATTCAGTAAGTGAGGATCACCTGCAGCGCATACTGAGCTGCTGGGAGTGATGTCATTTAAACAAATGAGACTAAACATAAACTCTGATTGTTGTTTGACAGATTTAAAGGAACCTATTCTACTTTAAAGAGTCCTCTCTTGCTGATGTTCAGGTGTATATCAGTATGTAGTGTCTCTACTTTAAAGAGTCCTCTCCTGCTGATGTTCAGGTGTATATCAGTATGTAGTGTCTCTACTTTAAAGAGTCCTCTCCTGCTGATGTTCAGGTGTATATCAGTATGTAGTGTCTCTACTTTAAAGAGTCCTCTCCTGCTGATGTTCAGGTGTATATCAGTATGTAGTGTCTCTACTTTAAAGAGTCCTCTCCTGCTGATGTTCAGTTGTATATCAGTATGTAGTGTCTCTACTTTAAAGAGTCCTCTCCTGCTGATGTTCAGGTGTATATCAGTATGTAGTGTCTCTACTTTAAAGAGTCCTCTCCTGCTGATGTTCAGGTGTATATCAGTATGTAGTGTCTCTACTTTAAAGAGTCCTCTCCTGCTGCTGTTCAGGTGTATATCAGTATGTAGTGTCTCTACTTTAAAGAGTCCTCTCCTGCTGATGTGCAGGTGTATATCAGTATGTAGTGTCTCTACTTTAAAGAGTCCTCTCCTGCTGATGTTAAGGTGTATATCAGTATGTAGTGTCTCTACTTTAAAGAGTCCTCTCCTGTGATGTCACTAAGTTCCTGAAGGAGTCCAATGGAGGCATCTCAAGCAGAAACATGCATGCTAATGAACTGGATTCTGAGTCTGAGAATGTACAGATATTATTATAAACAGCAGTGAGCCGTTTCTCTCCTGTATGAGGAAATGCTCACACTCTGTACAGCTGTGTGTGTGTGTGTGTGTGTGTGTGTGTGTGTGTGTGTGTGTGCGTGTGCGTGTGTGTGTGTGTGTGTGCGTGTGCGTGTGTGTGCAGTAATGTGAATCGCCTGTTGACGAGCAGCAACAGGACTCGGGCCCCGGGGCCTCTTTGTTGGTAAATTAATTGTTGGGCTGCTTTTACAAATCGCTGCTCTTTCATGCATGGCTGCTCCTGAAAGGGAGGGGCGGGGAGGAGGGGGGAGGGGGCTGCTAAAGAGCCCCTCTTTAGTAAAAGAGAGGAGGGGGGAGAGTGTGTTTGGAGTGTGTGTGTGGAGTGTGTGGAGTGTGTGTTCTCCTGGGGGAGACGCCGCCGCTCATTCCTCCCTCTCTCTCTCCTCAAGACTCACCCGACTTATCCCCTGTGGGACTCCCCCACCATGACTCACCCCCCAACCCCCCCTCCCCTCCTTTCTGCCACACGCCACAACTTGACCCATGCTTAGGAAGCCTGTGTGTGTGTGTGTGTGTGTGTGTGTGTGTGTGTGTGTGTGGGAGGGGGAGCGTGTGTATGTGTGTGTGTGAGTGTGTGTGGGGGGGTGAGCTTGTGTCGTGGTGTTTGCCACCTGCTGTCATACAATACCTTGGGAATTGTCTGTGTGTGTGTTTCTGTGTGTGTCTCCATGTGTGTGTGTGTGTGTGTGTGTGTGTGTGTGTTGTGTGTGTGTGTGTGTGTGTGTGTGTGTGTGTGTGTGTGTGTGTGTGTGTGTGTGTTAGATCCAGTGTCTGGCTTATTTATTTGTCTGCTGATGTTTCATACAGAGTTTTATTCAAATATTTAGTTTTCTGTGTGTGTGTTTGTTAGAGTGTGTGTGTGTGTTAGAGTGTGTGTGTGTTAGAGTGTGTGTGTGTTAGAGTGTGTGTTTGTTAGAGTGTGTGTGTGTTAGAGTGTGTGTGTATGTTTGCAGGGCTAGACATTATAAATGGCCCGCTGGCCCGGAAGCCCTATTTAGACCCCCCCGGGCAGCATAACGTACTTTCCACTTGCCCACTCGGGCCATTCAAAATATTGCTTAAAAAAAACTAAAAAAATCAGTAAGACATCAAATCACATGGTCCTGTGGTGTTGGTATTTTGAAAAGCTATTTTGTTAAATTGTTTAGTTTATTAACGCAACAACATAGCGTTTCGTGAGGCGGTTGTCGTTGTTGGGTGAAAAGCAAACAGCTGTTTGAGTAGAGCCCAGCGCGAGCAGGCTCCCGTGCGCTACAGACATTTGCCAAACCTTTTTTAATACCAGCGGTAACCGGCCAAGCGCCGGGCAAAAAACAATCTTCAAATAAAAGAATGTCACCGGAGGAGTTAAAGGAGAGTGACGGGGAGTGTGAGAAGAAGAGGGAGAGAAAGTTTCAGCCACACTGGCTTGATGGATGGAGTTGGCTTCAATATGATGATATAAACAAGGTCTTTAGTCGGCTCCGTACATCAATGCCGACCCATGCTGACAAGCAAGTGAAGAGTAGAAAATATAAAGGCATTGGCTTCAGGGAGATGTCCCAGCAGGAGAATCAGGGTTCTAATCTATTACATAGCCGTTACATCTCTACCTCCTGATGACAGGAAGGCAGAACGTGTATTATACAAATAATAATACTCATAGCAGAAATGTCACCCTCCTTTTCTTCTTTAACAATGACCACAATATAATTATTGTAATAAACCAAATATGAACAATTGAGGAACATGAGGAAGAACTGATGATTCAAATGTTGTAGTAAAGTAGTAATGTGTAGTTTGTGCATAAGTTACTACTGCAACAAATGTGTTCATTTTCTTCATTATTAGAGTCGATTTTTTGGACCCTTAATGTCTACCCCTGTGTGTGTGTGTGTGTGTGTGTGTGTGTGTGTGTGTGTGTGTGTGTGTGTGTGTGTGTGTGTGTGTGTGTGTGTGTATGCGTGTGTCAGATCCAGTGTCTGGCTTATATATACTTTTTTTCTACTGATGTTTTATACAGAGTTTTATCAAAATTGTTAGTTTTCTGTTTGTTTCAGTGTGTGTGTGTGTTTGTGTGTGTGTGTGTGTGTGTGTGTTTGTGTGTGTGTTTGTGTGTATGTTTGTGTGTGTGTATGTTCGTGTGTGTGTGTGTGTTTGTGTGTGTGTTTGTGTGTATGTTTGTGTGTGTGTATGTTCATGTGTGTGTGTGTGTGTGTGTGTCCTGCAGTTATTTATTAAAATAGTTAGTTTTCTGTTAGTTTTCTATTTGTTTCGGTGTGTGTATGTTCGTGTGCGTGTTTCTGTGTGTGTGTGTGTGTGTGTGTGTGTGTGTGTCTGTGTGTGTGTGTGTGTGTGTGTGTGTGTGTGTGTGTGTGTGTGTCTGTGTGTGGGCTGATTCCTGGGGGAGCCATCCTACAGGAGGCTGTGATACGACTTGTCAAGCGCAGGATATGAGTCCCTGGAGACGGGGGAGACGGGGGGGGTCGGAGGGAGAGCGAGGGAAGACGGATGATGGAGGCGGAGGGTCTGAATGTGTGTGAGTGTCGGGGGACTCGGGGGTCCCTGCTGTTCGGGACACAAGCTGTCCAACAGTCAGAGGAGGGGGCCGTCAACACAAACAAAAGACAGTGATTTAACAAAGTGGGCTGTTAATGACGGCGCTGCGCCTCATCAAGCCATATCAACACGGGGGGGGGGGGGGGGGCAACGCTCTGGAGCTGCTTAACACTGAAGCTGAAGCTGATACAGGAAACAGAGAAACTTTCAACGCAGAGCAAAGAAAAGTAAGAAAATGAAGGAGAAACTGTTCAGATGCAAAAAGGAAAGATGTGAACAGGCCATGAGACTTTTGAAAGAACATCCATAACATTCATCTGTTTGCAACTTATATAAATCAATATTCCAATTACTGTATATAGAGACTACTCTGCACTATTTCTATTATATTATATTATATTTGATTTTATTTACTTGCACTATTATCAGTTGTATTGTGTTGCTCTGTTGGAGGAACCTGTGACCTCAGATGTTCATTGTCATAACTACACTGTAGCTATGAACACATGACAATAAAAGCCTTGAAATTCTTGAAATATGAATTGTTTTTCACTCAAAGTGAATAAGTGTGTGATTATTCTGCATTTAACTGGATGAAGAGGATATCAAGTCCTAGTCATAGATTCCTCTGAAAGATGATCAGTAAACCGTCAGATGCAAAAATAAAGATCTGAAGATATTAGTTTTGTGTACAGTTTAGAAAACAACTTTCATTATATACTCCATCTTCATGTACCTTTGCATTTAGGCTGCAAAACTCAATCATATTTATTGGCAATTCATCCGGCTATTATCTTCAAACAGTCACAAACCCATAGAGATTACATTCTGTAGGAGCCACATGTGAGGTCTCTGTGTTTTTCACTCATGATCGGCAGTGGGATTGTTCACTTAGGGCTGAGTTAGTTTCTTAAAAATACTTATTTTTTATTATCCTTTTATATACATTTTTTTACCTACTTTTCAACTTTTGTTGTTGTTGATTGTTTACGTTTGTACCACATTGACTCTTCAAAGAGACACACATTTAATTGTAATTTCTTAAAGTTATAACTGTGTTACATTTTGTTGTGCATGTCCTGTAACAATACACATCTTTCAAATGCAAATCAAAGATAAGGGAATAAATCACACAGTGGGGTGAAGGGGTGGGATTTGGGGGAATACGTCTTGACGTCTTGAGGGTATGTGAATAAAAAGTTTGATGAATAACAAGTGTGTGAGGCGTTGGAGGTCAGAGAGGGTGTGGGAGAGAACCAGGGTGAGGAGGAGGAGGAGGATGTGGGGGTCAGGAGGCAGAAGCAGATGATACTCTGAGGACTAAGACGGGGGGACAGCTGGTGTCTGATCTGGGGATACATCCTTACATCCTCACCCCTCCTCACCCCTCCTCACCCCCTCTTAGTCCTATTATAAAGACCAACTGACCAAGAGAGGAAACGGAACATCGACAATAAAAGATCCTTAAGGTGTGGAGAAAAGAGGAGAGAGGAAAGGATGAAAAGGTGAAGGATTGAAGGACCTCAAAAAAAGTACAGTACTTGAGTAAATGTACTTAGTTACTTCCCATCTCTGTTGCTAAGTAGGAAAGAGGAAAGGATGTGATGTTAAACATGTTAAGGAAACACGTGAGTTGTCTGACTGAAATGGGGCGAAGCCTGTGAGCTAGTTCAGGCAGTCAACTCGAGCACTTATGCTGCATTCATACATAACGCCCCTTGCCACTCTACAACCAACCAAACAGAGTCTCCTTAATATGCCGCTCTATTTAACCTGCCAGATCTCTCTCCATGCATTGCTTGCTGCTGCTATTGCTGCAGCTACTTCCACGTCGCTGCTGCTTGCCTGCCCCACCACCACCCCACCTTCCACCCCAGCTTCTACCTGTAGGCTCGGGGGGTTAGTTATTTAATCATCACTCATCGTGCTATGTATATCTGTGGAGTGATGAGGCCCGAGCCTAGACGCCAAACTCAACTATATGCTGCTTCTAATAAACATGTTAAAGAAACACGTGAGTTGTCTGACTGAACTTTCATGAAGCACGCTATCTTATCTTTCAACTGGGGCTGCAACTCACAAATATGTTAACCAACGATTAATCTGCCATTAATCATCAGCCCAGTGACGTCACGGACTGATACGGAAATCGTAGTACCGCCGTTTGGCCACTACGAATATTTTCCTCAGAGTCCGGAGCACTTCCTGGGGGCTTGGCTGTGATGGGTTAGGGGTCAAAGGCCATGGTGAACAGGTGAGTTTTTGATGGTGCCTCCTACCTGCCACTCTGTTGTTGACGCGGTTGTGTCTGGACCACAGCCACAGGACGGCGGCTGAGAACGTGTTCACCTCCGACAGACTCTCCGTCGCCATGGTCTGAAAGTGCTCGGCACAATCCCTGCAGCCGAAGAAGCTGTGCACGTAGTTTCTCATCGCACTCAGCACCTCCTGGGGGTCTGGAGGGGAATCACAGGGTATTTTGTTAAGCACCAGTTATAAGGTCACAATGAAGAATGTGGCTTTAAAAGTAAAAAAAAAGATCTTAAACTCCTTCTATTTCCTGATATTGTTACTTTATATGAGTTTGGTTTAATGTCTTTACTAAAAGTGCTGCAGTAATTAGCTACATATTTTTGTAGGCCAACCCCAAAGTAAGCATATCCAGTTCCTTCCACAAAAAGGTGAATGGGATTTTCCCCTAGGATTTTAGATTACCGCAGAAATAAAATCTCATGACTTCACGTCACCACCGCTAAGCTAAAGGCGGCTAATGTTGGGCTATAAAGGAACTACAGCACGGTCACATGACTTCACGTCACCACCGCTAAGCTAAAGGAGGCTAATGTTGGGCTATAAAGGAACTACAGCATGGTCACATGACTTCACGTCACCACCGCTAAGCTAAAGGCGGCTAATGTTGGGCTATAAAGGAACTACAGCACGGTCACATGACTTCATGTCACCACCGCTAAGCTAAAGGTGGCTAATGTTGGGCTATAAAGGAACTACAGCACAGTCACATGACTTCACCTCACCACCGCTAAGCTAAAGGTGGCTAATGTTGGGCTATGAAGGAACTACAGCACGGTCACATGACTTCACGTCACCACCGCTAATCTAAATGGGGCTAATGTTGGGCGTGATTACGTTTAGTCGTCTCATTTAGACACTTGATAGCAACCCTTTAATTCACCAGTGGGGTATTTACTGACGTATTTTATGTCATAGAACAAAACTTTAAAATCTCTTCAGCTCGTGTTAACCACAGACCTTATTTCAGGCATCTATCCAAAACCTATGCAACATTTTACTTTGAGATGAGGGAACCAGAAGGGGCAAATGCTGAATGATCTCAATCCTGCAGCACTCAATATTAGTTAACATTTTTTGAGGAAAAAACAACATGATTAGAAGAGTTCCCATCGATGCCTCATCTCCTGGATTACCTCCTCTCATCAAATAGAAACCAGTCATTATCTCCTATATAAAGCACAATCACCTGCTCTTGTAAATCTGGTGGTTTCTAAAGTGTTCTGTTAACCTGCGCTGTACCATGAAAGCTCATTAAAGCCGCTGAGGGTCCGCAGCTTCCTGGATTCCCACGGTAATGTGGGCCAGGAGTCACTGAGAGCTGGGTTAACCCCATATTGAGATGAATTATCTGTTCCAATGGGATAACCCAATCTGGAGATTAAACTCAGTTAACCCTGTGTGTGAATGGTGGCCATGCTGTTGTCTCAGGGCTGCAACAGTCCACTAACATATTTTCCTTGAGCCGTTTGCTTTTGTTGTGGCTTAGCAGGACTGTAGGGAAAATCCTGAATGTCCTCTTCCAATATCAGACATGATAACAAAGGTATCCCAACTGTAGCTGTGTACATGACAGGATGTATGATTACCTAGAAGAGCATCAGGACTGTTTGAGGCATATGATAGCTATGTGATTAACATGATGATTCAGCCTCTATGGAGATAGACATATGACAAGCATGATCATTTCTGACGTGGAGCTAATCTGAAGTAAACATTGAATACTGCTTTCTATTCCTCCATCTTGTGACTGTGTAACTCCCTCTCTTGGATATCAGCATGTGAAGGACACTGTTCAGGAACTAGTTGATGCTCTGTATGTGATGACTACTTCCATTCTGGAGAGGATCACAGATACATGGATCCTGAGATTGAAGATCAAGCCGGGGACCAGGGAGATCTTTCTAACAAGGACCTTCACATGAACCGAGCTCAAAGTGGGAGTGTGTGTGTGCTCTTTGCGGTAATATGGATGTGTTAAAAGTGTGTTCACACCGTTAATAATGTGTGCAGCATGTGTATATGAATGAATGCTTTATGTGTATGGTCATTTATGTACAGTTTGTGTGTATTTGCACATTAAGCTGGTGGTCTGTGGGGGGCCAGATGGACGCCCCTTTTTTGGCCGGTCCATCTGCAGGTCACATGACGGTCCGTAAACCTCGGGATTAACCTCTGTGTGTGTGTGTGTGTGTGTGTGTGTGTGTGTGTGTGTGTGTGTATGTGCGTGTGCGTGTGTGTGTGTGTGTGTGTGTGTTGAGGGGAGATTAACGTCCCTGCCTCCGGTCTTCTGCCTGTTTTATTAACCACTCACATTCCCCTAATCTAACATAATCCCTTTTCACACAGTCACAATTAGGCTCAATTTGAGCTGTGACAAAATGACAAAACAAGCGGGAAAAAAAAGTGAAAAATAATTATGGTAAAAACATCCTCATGATGTGTGTGTGTGTGTGTGTGTGTGTGTGTGTGTGTGTGTGTGTGTGTGTGTGTGTGATGTGTAAATAAGGTCAGTTTGAAAGAAAAGTAGCAAAGAATCCTGAGCTAATTTGTTTACAAAGCCTCGTCCACCTTTTAACGGCCTTTTAAATAAATAAAAAATCTAATTGTATTTTTTATTTATTATTATTTATTTATTTTAGTATCTGTTTGTGTGTGTGTTTGTGTGTGTGTGTATCTACCTGTGCCTCCTGTGTTCTTGGCCTGGACGGTGAGGACGTGGAACAGGGTCCAGATCCCACAGGGATAGCGTCTCAGGTAGGGAACAGACCCCTGGCAGCCCACCCACCTCTCACCTTCAGGCAGAGCAGTGTCTAAAGACTGAGGAAAACACACACACACACACACACACACACACACACACACACACACACACACACACACACACACACACACACACACACACACACACACACACACACACACACACACACACACACACACACACACACACACACACACACACACACACACACACACACACACACACACACACACACATTAGTGACGGAGGGGAAGAGGGACACAAAGACAAAGCTTAACGGATCAGTGTGGAGCTATTCTGTATTTGTCTGATTGTCAACAACTCCCAAGAAAAGAGCAGCGAGTTGATTCCTATTGTCTGAGTCACCAAAGAGGAGCTGGGGAGGGTCTGCTCTCACGTTTAGTTTCTTTGTTTGTCTGCAGGATTACAGGAAAACTACCGGTTCATGAAACTTAGTGAAAGGATGAAACATGGGAAGAAGCTGTTAAAGGGGCCCTATTATACCCTAGGTTTAAATGGTCTGTGTCTCAGTGTAATCCCAATATGAAAGTAATGTAACCTGATTACTTTCTGTTACTGTTGGATTACCTCAATATCAAACGCAATGCCAATAAATAAAAGGATCAGAAATGATTTTATTTATGGGAAAACCTGTCTTTCATGAAGCATATTCAGCCTATACACCTGGAAAGGGTTATTAACGCCTTTATTACCTCGAGGTTGGATTACTGCAACGCTCTGTACGTGGGTATGGACCAGGCGTCAATTAAACGCCTGCAGCTAGTCCAAAACGCTGCTGCACGTCTTCTTACTGGCCACAAAAAGCGTGACCACATCACCCCAATTCTGGCCTCACTGCACTGGCTTCCAGTTCGGTTCAGAATTGATTTTAAAATCCTTTTATTTGTTTTTAAAGCCCTAAATGGGCTGGCTCCGGCCTATATAGCTGAACTCCTCCAGCGCTACACCCCAGCCAGAGCTTTAAGGTCTGCTGACCAGCTGCTGCTGGTAGTGCCCAAGACCAGGCTCAAAACCCGAGGGCACCGAGCCTTCGCAGCAGCTGGCCCTAGGCTCTGGAACACTCTGCCCCTCCATGTGAGGTCGGCCCAGACCCTAGGGGTTTTTAAATCTACTCTTAAGACACACTTCTTCTCTCTGGCCTTCTAGTTAGAGCGGAGCGCGACTCCTGACTTTAACCCTGTGTTTTTTAAATTTATATATCTGTTGTAATTTATTGTCTTTTATTGTGATTGTAGTAATGTGTTTTTATGATTGTAGTATTTATTACATGTACAGCACTTTGGCCCGACCAAAAATCGCTTTTAAATGTGCTTTATAAATAAACTTTGATTTGATTTGATGATACACCTACACTGAAACCCATGAGCACAGACTACAGTTTAAAAAAGCAGGAATAAAATCTGAGCTGATAGAAAATGCTCCGTTTTAGTTTAACACACACAGTTAAGCACACACACACACTACTTTATGAACATGTAGGTTCACCTGCTGAATTAAAACAGAACAGATGAAGCAAAGAAAGTGAAAACCACAAAGCAGATTCAGGCAGTAGAAGAATAGATTCAGTATTATCCCACAGAACAGCACAGCTCACAGAGAAGAGAGAACAGCTGATCCTTTTACTACAAACACTGTATGCTCTTTTTAGGTTTTTACTAACATTGTAATGCTGCTAGAAATCTACATTTTTAGACAAGTAACAGTAATCTGATTACTTTGTATGTAACTGTAAGGGAATACAGTTACCTTCTATTGTATCCATTACTCCCTTAACTCTGTATACAGCCCACTTTTAGTACCTCTTTATTCCCACAGACAGCGTTGGGAAGTTGGAAAGTATTAACAGAGACGTGAACACATTAACCCTTTTGGCCTTTTCGTGCAATTTGTTGACAATTATAAAAACGCCGGGGCAGCTTTCTCCTTTAAATGAGCCTCTGGAAGTACATCCTCTCTCAACCTGTTCAACTTAATGAAATCGGCTCCTAGTTTTCCTGATCAATAACAAGTCGATGTCAGGTTAATGGCTCAGCGCTCCGCTAATGAACCAAGCTATCCAGATCTCTATCCAGCAGCCACAGTTGAATCCAATAACATATTTTCTCTGACATAAAGTCGTTTCTCTCGCCGCACTGCATCGCCACCGCCGCTGTGATTGACAGGGTTACTCACATGTCAATAGTAAAGATTTGGTGTGTGTGTGTGTGTGTGTGTGTGTGTGTGTGTGTGTGTGTGTGTGTGTGTGTGTGTGTGTGTGTGTGTGTGTGTGTGAGAGTTCATTTCCTCTGAGGCCGAAGTCTATTCATACCTTCCCATTGATCCATTGATTTGCCTGCTAAAAGCTAATGATGTAAGTAAGTGACTCTTTCAATTTGCAGTGGGGGGGGGGGGACTAGAGGCATGCAGGCTGTGGTCCAAAGACAACACACACACACACACACACACACACACACACACACACACACACACACACACACACACACACACACACACACACACACACACACACACACACACACACACACACACACACACACACACACACACACACACACACACACACACACACACACACACACACACACACACACACACACACACGACTGTTGGTGACAATGTATTACTAGTTGCTGCCCAGACCGATTCTGAATCCTATAGACGCCAACAACTACTGTACAAGACAGATTACAAAAGTGCCAGGAATACTTCAACTTTTGACTTCAAAACAATAACAAGTCCACTGCCTCATTGGTCATTCATTTCCTGTTTTAAGTCACATTACCGCACCACTCGATTGTATATTTATCTAAACATCCCAGTGTTGACTCACCTGATCTTTGTTATCCAGCCACTCTCTGAAGGTCTCGTAGGAAATCTCGTTTTCAGTGTGGTTCTGCAGTCGAGTGTTCACAGACTTCAGGAGGTTCATCACCACCAGACGGCCCGGAAAGAACTGCAGAACAACAGAGAACAATGAAAACAGGAGGTACATTTAAGAAATTACAATGAAATAAGTGGCAATTTAGAAGCAGATGAGATGCAAGAAGGAATGAAGCGAATGATATGAGACTAGATATTGTCTTATCCTCAAACAATTGTCCAAATATACACAAACCCTTAAACCCATTGCATTTTGTAGTGGATTGAAACACAGTGACGATACACACACTATTTTTAATGCTGAAAATGTGGGTTGAACTCTCTGAATGTACAAAACAATCACTTGGAATAACTGGACTTTTCTCAACATTGTATATTTTACATTCATAAGTATATCTTATCGTTATGACTTGTTAATGACACATGAAGTTGTTATCATGCACACGCAGAGGTAGGAAGTACAAATACTTTGTTTCTGTACTTAAAGGTGGGGTAGGTAAGTTTGAGAAACCGGCTCGAGATACACTTTTTGTTATATTCCATGGAATGCTCTTAACATCCCGATAGCAATGAATATCTGAAGTGCTTTGACAACAAATCCATAAAGAAATGTCATCTGTGGAAGCCGTAGTACTGTAAAAAGTACGACCAATCATCTGAGCCGGCCCGGCTAAAATAACTGGATGGCCTACCTGCCTGTCAGCCTTCCATCTGTGCACAGACTTATCTCGTGCCCTCATTGGTCATGTGCGCGTTCGTGTGTGTTGGAGGAGGGGCTCTGTAAGGAAGTGGCAGATTTTCTCCGGTTGTGTATTTTCAAATTCTAGCGCACTCGAGCCGGTTTCTCCAAAATTACCTACCCTACCTTTAAGTACATGTTTCTGGTATCAGTACTTTACTCCACTACTTATTTTCCTGACAACTTTTTACTTTGACTTCTTACATTTTGAACACAAATACCTGTACTTTCTACTTCTTACATTTTGAACACAAATACCTGTACTTTCTACTTCTTACATGTTGAACACAAATACCTGTACTTTCTACTTCTTACATGTTGAACACAAATACCTGTACTTTCTACTTCTTACATGTTGAACACAAATACCTGTACTTTCTACTTCTAACATGTTGAACACAAATACCTGTACTTTCTACTTCTTACATTTTGAACACAAATACCTGTACTTTCTACTTCTTACATGTTGAACACAAATACCTGTACTTTCTACTTCTTACATGTTGAACACAAATACCTGTACTTTCTACTTCTAACATGTTGAACACAAATACCTGTACTTTCTACTTCTTACATTTTGAACACAGATACCTGTACTTTCTACTTCTTACATGTTGAACCCAAATACCTGTACTTTCTACTTCTTACATGTTGAACACAGATACCTGTACTTTCTACTTCTTACATGTTGAACCCAAATACCTGTACTTTCTACTTCTTACATGTTGAACACAAATACCTGTACTTTCTACTTCTTACATGTTGAACACAAATACCTGTACTTTCTACTTCTTACATGTTGAACACAAATACCTGTACTTTCTACTTCTTACATTTTGAACACAAATACCTGTACTTTCTACTTCTTACTTGTTGAACCCAAATACCTGTACTTTCTACTTCTCACATTTCCCAAACAGGCTGGTTCCTTTAGTTTGAATGTGTGTTTGGTGGCGTGATCATTATTATTTAGAGTCATTGCGTGCCTATTGATTTGAACACGATCCGTGTATCCATCATTTCCTGGTCTTCTCTAAAGAAGAGGGACCAATGAAAACGTTGTCATGTTGCCGTTGTTCAGCATGGAAACATTCATTAGCTAACAATGACATTATTGTTCTATTAATATAAAGGGAGGTCAGGTACTCTTTAAAACAGCTGCTAGTTATGGGTACTTTTTACTGAAGTACATTTCAAAGCCCTCTTTACTTTGACTTGAGTAAAGAAGTTTAGTCAGTACTTCTACTTTTACCATAGTATTTTTAAACACGAGTATCTGTACTTCTACTTGAGTAAAGTATGTGTGTACATGTTAGCGTAGCCTCGAGCTAACTGCACACAGAAGCTGTGGTTTGAGTGTTTTCCCGGTAGAGAAACTGTGTAAATGTGACAGCAGCCGCACTAAGCCTCAGCCTTCATTAAGATCACTTTCCTTAAGCCACTAACAACCACTTAGCCAGAGTCTCTCTCCTCCTGATGTGTGTTTACATCCTGTCAGAGCTGCACCACCATGGAAACAACCACAACGGAAAGGAAACACCACGCTGAGGAAATCCAGTGTTGACAGAGTGAAGACAGACAGACACACACACACACACACACACACACTGTCTTCACACACAATAGAAACAGCTGATGTCTGAGGAGTAAAGCGCTTTAATGCATTGGGTTAATGTGCCTCCTATTCTTACTGTAAGCCTGTCTGTGCAGCCGTTTATGATAATGATGATAATGGTGGCGTTTCTCAGAAATACAGACGGGCAAACACACGGCGTCCATGGTTACTTCTGTTTACGTCTGCAGATACTGGAACGATCATTTCATTAGTGATCTGTGGATTAATCACTCAGTCTGATTGAAACATTAGAACATGTAACACCTAGATTATACTTGAACTCAACTAGGACACAAGTAAACGTACTTTTGTTGTGTTTATTTATTTAATTTTAACAATATTTAGCAGGTCATTTTATGAGGATTGCCTTTGTTTTACACCCTTCAAACAACAGAGCAAGGTAAAGCATAACTCCTACTATTTCTTTTTAAGTCAGAGTCTAAGTGCATGGGGGTTAAAGGTTTCTATAAAGTGAATCTGAGAATTACAAAAAAAAGAGAGCAGACGGCAGAGAGTTCACGTCATCCAACATGTGATGACACACACACACACACACACACACACACACACACACACACACACACACACACACACACACACACACACACACACACACACACACACACACACACACACACACACACACACACACACACACACACACACACACACACACACACACACACACACACACACACACACACACACACACACACACACACACACACACACACACACACACGTCTGTTCATCACCCTCTAACAGGCTCTGTGTGTTACACCGACCACTTAACCAGACTCACTGATGTGCTTAACCTTTGTCCCCGAGGCCAACGGAGTCCTGCTCCTTAACTCCATGGAGCAACTTTTATCTTTTAGAGAGAACTCTTTAAAGTAGAGACACTACATACTGATATACACCTGAACATCAGCAGGAGAGGACTCTTTAAAGTAGAGACACTACATACTGATATACACCTGGACATCAGCAGGAGAGGACTCTTTAAAGTAGAGACACTACATACTGATATACACCTGAACATCAGCAGGAGGACTCTTTAAAGTAGAGACACTACATACTGATATACACCTGAACATCAACAGGAGAGGACTCTTTAAAGTAGAGACACTACATACTGATATACACCTGAACATCAGCAGGAGAGGACTCTTTAAAGTAGAGACACTACATACTGATATACACCTGAACATCAGCAGGAGAGGACTCTTTAAAGTAGAGACACTACATACTGATATACACCTGAACATCAGCAGGAGGACTCTTTAAAGTAGAGACACTACATACTGATATACACCTGAACATCAACAGGAGAGGACTCTTTAAAGTAGAGACACTACATACTGATATACACCTGAACATCAGCAGGAGAGGACTCTTTAAAGTAGAGACACTACATACTGATATACACCTGAACATCAGCAGGAGAGGACTCTTTAAAGTAGAGACACTACATACTGATATACACCTGAACATCAACAGGAGAGGACTCTTTAAAGTAGAGACACTACATACTGATATACACCTGAACATCAGCAGGAGAGGACTCTTTAAAGTAGAGACACTACATACTGATATACACCTGAACATCAGCAGGAGAGGACTCTTTAAAGTAGAGACACTACATACTGATATACACCTGAACATCAGCAGGAGGACTCTTTAAAGTAGAGACACTACATACTGATATACACCTGAACATCAACAGGAGAGGACTCTTTAAAGTAGAGACACTACATACTGATATACACCTGAACATCAGCAGGAGAGGACTCTTTAAAGTAGAGACACTACATACTGATATACACTTGAACATCAGCAGGAGAGGACTCTTTAAAGTAGAGACACTAAAAAAGAGACATAAAGCATGGAGACATGTCCCAGTAGAGACACTAATCGACTGAATATATCTCAGTAGACTTCACGGAGATGTGCACACACACTAAAGGATGTGTTTGAGGCTCAGACAAAGGCCTCTGTTGCTGCTGGAGAGAGATATAATTGGTTTATGTCTGGATCTGAGGTCCGGATGGCGAGCGCTCAGTAAAGCTCATTAAGAGCCGTATGAATTTAACCAGGAGAGAAACGCAGGTGTTTCCTCACTTAAAGGGTTTACTGCAGCGTCACCACAGCAACAGTATTCATGAGTCGCTCTGTTTCAACAACACGGATTTCTTCTGTTGAACTCTTTGGATTTGATCGTGGATGGAGCACAATGTCAATCAATATGCCAAATATTATCACTGATTTTAAGATGAATTATGTGTCAAAAACTGTGACAGATGATGAAAGAAAGACGGTTGAAGTGACAGCGTACACTTTCAGGTGACTATGGGAGAATATACACTTCATTTAGGAGTGTTAAAGTAGAAAAGTACAACAGCAAACAGTCTCTACAAAACAGTTTCTACATTTGTTAAGAAGATTGCCGTTGCCTTTTACTGAATCAAATAACTTGTCACATAAAAAGCAGCATGTTTGTCACTTTTTACTTCTATGTTTCTATTTTGATCATAATAAGTGTTTCAAAGGGCAAAAAGTGTTTACAAATGATAGTTTTTTACTTGTTTACTATAAGCCTCATCCACTCTCATCCCAAATCCCCTTTACTCTGCTCTTTAAGGATAATTGTGGTATTTAAATGTGATTTTACAATGTTGTTCTTTTGTCTTGATTGATTTGAATCTTGGTTTTGAACTGCCTTGGTGTTAAAATGTGCTATAAATAAACACTGCCATCACTTAAACAACAAATAGAAAACCCCTCCTGGAAACAAGACGTTATAATATCCAATTCAAATATAAAATTAAATAGACCTTTAAATTATTATATAACATACGTAAGAGTCTATATTGGAACACTGTCTGTAATCTGTAAACCCTCTACATTTCATCCATCTTGAGAAAACACACACACACACACAAAGACAAACACACACACACACACACTCCTGCCCCCCCGCCCCAGTTGGACCATGACAATCCCCTTCACCCAGCAATATGTCACCCTGATCCGATTAGTATCAGGAGCACTTGAGAAACCTCTCGTGGTGGAGAGGGAGGGAGGAAGACCCTCAGTAATACTCTATGAGGGGGGAGGAAGACCCTCAGTAATACTCGATGAGAGACAACACAGCCTGTTTTCTACTGTCACTGAGTGGACATTTTCTATAAGAATTGGACATTATTAGGACAGTAATTGATCCATAAAGCATTCCTTTTTTGTAGTTCATTAATCCGTTTTGGTCTACCAGACTTACAACCGTGTCATGTCACATTTTTCTATATTTATTATTGTCCCTTTTTAATTTTGTGTATGTATGTATAAAGTATATACATATTTGTAAATATTTGTAGTCTTGGGGACAGTGACAAACAGCAGTATGGTCTCCCTGTTTATACCACACACACAGAAATTGATAATAAAGTTGACTGACTTTTGATCATAATTGGAATGATGTATATTGACTTGAGTATGAATTGAAAGTTGTTTTACTTTACCTGACTATACTCATGTTATGGTACTTCATATTTTTGCTCTACTACTTTTTAGATTTAGGAACAGTAATTAGGGCCGTCAAATATATTCATAGTCCACAAATAGTCAATACAATTTTTTTCCACAAATAAATTAGCTTCTAAATGGAAGTAATCGCTCCGACACATTGTAAGTGATAGTCTAAGGGGCGGGACATCTCTAAGCGGTTGACCAATCACAACAGAGCCGGCCAGCTAACCAATCAGATTAGACTGGGCTCTGGTTTCAGACAGAGGGTGAAAAGAGGTGCTGCAGCACAGGCAGTATGAGAAAACTAAAGAGCTTTTTGAACATTAAAGCATGGAGACATGTCCCAGTAGAGACACTATAGGGGCCCCTTTAAAGAAAAACACAACAGAGTTCTTCTTCCACCTCTGATATTAGTTGTATGTTAGCATTATGTCGTGATAATGGTGAATCCTAACCTCCCCCCCCTCTCTTAATTCTTTGTTTTATTCCCGGCCCCTCTGCCCCCTCTGGGCTTCTTTCAAGAAAAGCAGGATGGAGGTGTAATCCTTAAAAACCTCGCTGTAATGCTCTCATGCTTCCCAAGAACCACTGTTTTAATCCTCATATGCATGTAGAGGCTCCATAAATCCGGCTTCAGCCTGACAAGACAGTAAATCTAGTAATATTATGAGCGGGGGCAACAACAACAACACAAAATAATAGAAGAAGAAAAAAACAAACAACCCCCATGTTTACATGTTGGGACGGAGATGCAATGATGGGAGGATTGTGGATTGGAAAGAAACAAGCAATTTGTGGAATTAATATTCTTGGACATTATTTTTTTAGGTCAGGGTAAAAACATATTAATATACATGAAGAACATGAATTCATTCGCACACAGATATTGCTTGTCCTTAAGATGCACACGAAAAAGGTCATGAAGAGGATATTTAAAAGCGTCTGTTTTGATATTTAAGTCACTTTTCAGCAAAAATGCCAACCAATAGCCTACCTAGCTCTAGCTTTTTAAATTTGAGATTTCCATGTTTTTTTTCTTGTTTTTCATTAAAGTAAACGCAATTTTTGGACCAAACTCAATTATCCGGTCAGTGTGCTACTTAGCAAGCTAATGTTAGCTATCTATCTTATAAGCTAACTAGCTAACATACTGGCTACCAGACGTTAGATATCCATCTATCAAACTAGCTATCTAGCGAACTAGTGAACGTTAGCTAACTATTTAACAAGCTAACTAGCTATATATCCAACTAATTAGCAAGCTTACATTAGCTACATAACTAACAAGCAAACTACTGAATGTTAGCTAACTATTTAACAAGCTCACTAGCTATATATCCAACTAGTTAGCAAGCAATATTAGCTACATACTGTAACTAAGAAGCAAACTACTGAATGTTAGCTTACTATTTAACAAGCTAACTAGCTTTATATCCAACTAGTTAGCAAGCGTACGTTAGCTACATAACTAACAAGCAAACTACTGAATGTTAGCTAACTAGCTTTATATCCAACTAGTTAGCAAGGGTACGTTAGCTACATAACTGACAAGCAAACTCTTGAATGTTAGCTTACTATTTAACAAGCAAACTAGATGTATATTCAACTAGTTAGCAAGCTTACGTTAGCTACATAACTAACAAGCAAACTAATTAATGTTAGTTAACAATTTAAGAAGCTAACTAACTATATATTCAACTAGTTTACATTGACGTTGCTATATCTAACAAGCAAATCTCTGATAAAGTGTATTAACAGTTAATGAAACGCTTAAAACAGTTCTTTAGGCAAGTAAAGGTTGATAAAACGGGTGACGCTATGCAAGTAAAAGCAATTAAGCTCTAAACAGAGGTAACACAAAATAAGACAATGTGGAAACTGGAAACCCTAGAGCAGACGAATCCTAAGGTAGAATACTATGATTAAATTAATCAAGAAAATAAGTGGCAGCCTTATACATAAATAACTATATAATTAAACTTTATTATTTTGACATAAGACTCCCCTTTTCCCCTTTTTATGTTTATGGAATCACTTAAGTAGGTCAAATTACTGAACACACACACACACACACACACACACACACACACACACACACACACACACACACACACACACACACACACACACACACACACACACACACACACACACACACACACACACACACACACACACACACACACACACACACACACACACACACACACACACACACACACACACACTAATACACTTGTATGCTAATGCATTCTCCACTAATTATTCCAATTAGTAAAAATGAAAAGTGTGTCATGATGGAGGAAGTGTGTCAGCGCTGTGAAGTGATGACACACTCACTGAGGTCCGGACAGCGTGAGTCACTCTAATCTAATCTCATCACATGAAACACACACACACACACACACACACACACACACACACACACACACACACACACACACACACACACACACACACACACACACACACACACACACACACACACACACACACACACACACACACACACACACACACACACACACACACACACACACACACCACACACACACACACACACACACACACACATTATATATAGATATTTGCATATGACGTCAACGATCAAAGAACATTGACATCATTTCTTATCAATCATCAGTCATTTGAATAAAGATGAAAACAAAAGGGAAAATGGTTCTTCTTCTAATCTATCAATATATTTAGTTTTCTGATCATTTGCACATAAGATATAATATAAAATGTGTTTGTTACTGTATGTGCAGACAATCTCAACGTTTAAAAGACAACAAATACAATTTCTTTCTTGTTTCTCATCCTGGGAAGTACCCCATTTATTACGTTCCCCAAAACTCTAGGATATAAGGGAAATAACTCAAACTGAGTGAAAACTGGATTGTAAAACCGAAATATGTTGTTTAGTAACTTCAGAATAAAGGCTCACCAGCTGATTCAAAAGGCAAATTAAGGAAACGTTTCCCAAAGAACAGAAAACAGAAAGCAGCACATCCAGACATCACAACTACAAGAACACAACAAGTCAACAACTGGTTGAATTACCCGACAAAGGCAGAGTGAAAAGCGTAGATTTTCATTCAAAGATTGTCTCAAAAAACGGTGTGTGTAAAAAGCCGATTCACAAACACAGATTTGAGATCCACAAAACAAACTGGATTCACAAATGCCTCATGGAAAGTGGAAAGGGAAAGATATTCACACATTTACCTGTGTTTATTTGTAAATTAATGATAGTATTCTCAGATGTTCTTCTTATTTGTGGAATCTGTTTGTGTATCTGTAGATCCGTTTTATATTTGCAAAATATTTGTGTGAGTTTAAAAAAATGTTGGGTATTTTAACACACATTTTTTCCCACCAATAGGAAAGGATTTGGCCTCTTTGTAGTGAAATCACTCAAACAAACGACAACACGACGCTCACACTGACGCCTCCTCTGCTGCACAAAGCCCGGCTACAAAACACCAGTGGGACCTGCAGCTGCTATTCACCAAACAAACTGGGGCTAATGACACACACACACACCACACACACACACACACACACACACACACACACACACACACACACACACACACACACACACACACACACACACACACACACACACACACACACACACACACACACACACACACACACACACACACACACACACACACACACACACACACACACACACACACACACACGCACACACACACACACACACACACACGTCCATAATACACAGCGGCTTGCTACAACGCCTCCCCAGAGAGAGAGATATAATCAGAGAGAGTCTGGCACACTTCAGAGGAGAGTGGAGAGCATGTGGTCAGAAATATGGAATGAAAGCAGAAGCTGATAAATCAAACAAACATGGAGAAAAATTAAATACAAAGAGTAATTTGGAATAAAGTAGAAAAGGTAAAAAGTAAACTACAAAGAAACTGAA
>NW_022987791.1:481301-488801 GCF_902827165.1 Trematomus bernacchii | reverse complement strand
AGGTCACATGACTTCACGTCACCACCTCTAAGCTAAAGGCGGCTAATGTTGGGCTATAAAGGAACTACAGCAAGGTCACATGACTTCACGTCACCACCGCTAAGCTAAAGGAGGCTAATGTTGGGCTACAAAAGGAACTACAGCAAGGTCACATGACTTCACGTCACCACCGCTAAGCTAAAGGAGGCTAATGTTGGGCTACAAAAGGAACTACAGCAAGGTCACATGACTTCACGTCACCACCGCTAAGCTAAAGGAGGCTAATGTTGGGCGTGATGACGCTTAAGGCCCGGACACACCAAGCCGATTTCAGCCGTCGATAGATGTCTGGCCGTCGATGAGCGTCCTGTCGCTAGTGATGTTACGTATTGCGCCGAGGCTTCGGAGCGTGTGTCGAGTAATCCACAAAGCTTTTTGTGAAGCTTGTATCGAGGCTTGTATCGTTTTGGGCCAGTGACGTCACCGATGACCAACGAAGCCTCACTGCCCCTCAATACCACGTGACTGCTTCAGAAAGTGCTTTAGATCGGTTGAACCACAACGCTCATATTACCCATGGATGTATAATAAGAACGATATTACCCCTCCTGTACCCGGGCCCGCTGACACGATGGAATTAAGAGAGCTCAGACCCTCACTGATATAGAGGTCGGAACATGTCATAAGTATAAATAAATAAAAGCATAAATAAAAGTAGGAATAAAAACATGAATAAATGAATAAATACAGGAATAAATAGCGTGTAGTGTTTTCGGGTAGGTTCAGTGTGTGGGCTGTGGCTCAGCCGGAAAGCAGTTGACTCACGAACGCAGGGTCCCCGGTTCAACGACTTGTCAATAAGTATTTTTGTTTGTTTATAAAAGCTACAGCTAAATGAGATAATGTAGTTAATAAATGTAGTCTTTGATATGGTTTAGCCTTTCTCAGGCTACAACATGGTTAAGTTTACGAATATTATTAAGGAATACAAATCCCTCTTTGCAATGTTTACCAGCCTCCTTAGGCTTTTCAATCACAATCATTCAACTGGAATAAATACAACATTGTTAACATGAAAATATGATTTAATGTTCGTTGTTCAGAGTTATTTTAAGGCTTTACTCATTGGGAACTCGGTATGAGATACAGCACACATAGAGATGTCTGCCTGTTTTACACACTTTGACCAACAGGGGGTTTGTGTTCAAATCGGTTCAAATGAAGCCTCATGAGATGAACCCTTTTGCTAACCAATTGGCTGGAAAGCTTCAAAGCTTCATAGGCTTCATCTCGCCATCACTACCTGTCGCCCGGCCCGGCCCCACACAGATTGGTGTGTCCCGCAGCCGCAGGTCCCGCACCGTTGTGTCTTTTCTGCCATGCCGACTAGTGATGGGTCGTTCACTTTTAAGTGAACGACGGGAGCCGGCTCGCGCGTTTTTGTTGTTGTTTTTTTGTTAAGTAATACAAGACAGAATGATATGATGATCTCCACGCTACGGGTGCTCCGTGCATGCATGCAGTGACATGTAATATCCAAGGATTAGAGACTGTTGGATGCTGCTGTTTTGAGCATTGCAATACATTTATTTTTATTATGTTTTTATGATTAGAGACGGTTGGATGCTGCTGTACTGAGCATTGCAATATATTTATTTTCACTATGTCATTTATTTATGATTATCCTTAGGCTCAGCAAAGATTTGATGTCAGCTGTTGCTCTCTTTTTTTCTATAGTTAATACTGAAATAGAGCCCTGCTGTTTTGTTTAGGCTTTTTCTTTAAATACAATTTTAAAATGTCGATACAGTAACTGTCCTTTTTTTAAATGTCTATGCTTAAGTTTTTATAGGTGTTGCTATCTGCTTTGTGTAGCGTGGTTCTACAAGCAAGTCAGTGGGGTGGTATCAGAGAGATACAAGGGTCTGTAAATGCAATGAAAACAATTGGCCACAAATAATTGATATTAAACATGTAATTTTTACTTTTGAATACTTCAGTACAAAGGATGTATTGAATAATTTAAGTGATATATGTGTACACATATAAATCATTAGTCAAAACAGGGCTACATTTGATTGAATTATAAAAGGTATATGTGGTCAACTGAAGAGCCGTTTTTGGGAGCCGAAAGAGCCGGCTCTTCTTGGTGAGCCGGAATTCCCATCACTAGTGCCGACACCTTCGGCTCGAGTCCTGCTCGAGTCCCGACTGAACATGGCAAATCGGGAGCGGAGGTTGTCGGCAAAAGAAATCACTCTGATTGGCTGTTCAGTTTAGTGCATGAGAAGCGAAACGGAAGTGAGGCAAGCAAACAAACGAAGGAATTTATTTTACATCATGGCGATCTGGAATGAAGAAACCGAAGGGCAACTCATCAGCCTGATCCAGGAGAGGCCAGCTCTGTTCGACACTACAGAGAAACGGTACACGAACCGAACAGTGAAAAGCGGACTCTGGCGAGAGATTGAAACTCAACTTGGTTTACCAGGTAAGATTCTCTTGTTTGTTCATCAATTGAGCTCTTTAGCAGAAACTGCTGGTTTGCTATTGTTTACCAGCTGCAGTGATACAGTGTTATTTCAACCTTGTGTTTTGTTGTTATTCTTTGCTAGCTGTTGCTACTTGTTTGGCACTGCATATAGATATGAATTGGACATGCTAACTAGCCACAATGCTTACATAGTTTATTTGTGTGCTTCAGAGAAAGAGCTCAAGATGAAGTGGGATTCTCTGCGAACCCAGTACACCCGGAACAGGAGACTTGCACCTTCGAGAAGTTGTGGAGCACTAAAGACGGGCAGACAGCAGTGCATCCAGACCTGGCTGCAGTTTCTAGAGCCCTACACAAGGAGGAGAGAGACTACTTCAAACCTCACCATCACGGTAACTATTTGATTTGTTGAGTACAAATAAGTGTTTCTTGCTTCTTTCATTTACAGTGGTAAATATAACAATGATATATATATTATTGTATTCTAATGATTGATGGATGAATGTGCTCACCACCTTAATGTTGCAGCTGGTAAAGGAGTAGCTGATTTAAATGACATTATAGACTGCTGGGTAGCTTATGAAATTCACCATGGGATCAATAACGTTTTTATCTTAACCTAGAATAATACATGATAAAATATTTCTTGATTATATTTTGTATTGTTTTGAATCTTCAAAGTTACTAAAGTTATCAAATAAATGTAGCGCAGTATAAAGTACACTGAATGGGAGTGGAGCAGTACAGTACTTAAGTAAATGTCCTTTGTTACTGTCTACCATTGTTCAAGATTGAAATGTAAATTTGCAAGACGGTTTCTGCCCCTCTTTTCACATGTAGCCTTTCATACGTGATGGTGGCTCCTTCTCCCATTATCTTCCACAATCTGTCTAGAAGTACGTCTTAGCATCTGAATAGAGCCATCACAGTTTGTCTACAATGTGCCTTTCACACTAGACCACACCCCGAACTAATGGCACACACATTTCAGGGTATTGTTTTGTTATGAATGCTAAGTAAACCGTTTTAAGAATCCATGGTATTAAATCAAACTAATTGTGAATTTATTTAAAATGTTTAAGGAACCTCCGGTGGCTGCAGAATCACCCCCCGATGGCACCAGCAGTGAAACCAGCACCCCTGAGGAGCCCTTCCTCTTTGATGCCGAGTCAAGGCCCTGTACTCCCCTGACAGAATCCACCATCTGTGGAACAGAGTCCACACTGGCACCGCTCGGAGAGGGGCCAAGCACACTCCGTCACTTAAGCACTCTAAGGCCTCGGGTGAAGCGCAGCAGGAAGGATGAGTCCTCCAGTGAGGCGTCAGAAACGTTGATGCGTACGATGGGCAGGACCCTGGAACATTTAACTTGTAAGGGTGAACAAAATGACGACATCGCGGCCTACTCAAAAAGCTTTGAAAGCAGACTGCGGCAGGTGCCACATGATCGGCTGCCACACTTCCTGCATGAGGTGGACAATAGCTTCTTCAAGTATTTAACTGGTGTTTTCCCTCTGGATGATTGGAGTGATGAGTTCCTTCAACATGTGAAAATGAACAGGGAAAAGCCGAGCAAAAATGTATCCATTTGATGTTTGTCAATTTCAAAGATAATTTTGCAAGTCAAAAAAATAAAAACGTGTGGTAAAACTGTGAAGTAACACTTTTTTTTGTGTGAAACCGCTCAATGAACTACATCTCCCGTCTCGCACCACACACCAAGACGGCCGTCACGTTGGCACATTTCACTTCTTTCTTTCAGAATGAGGTGGAAAGTATTAAAAGAGGTGAAAATCACTCCAAGTCTGGGCATGTTGAGAGCTGTACATACACACAAGGGGAGTTAGTCGGTTCCTAAGAGCCAGCATGCGGGACCGGGATTCTGGGATTTGTAGTCTTTCTAGTTGCATATTTTTCATAGTCTTAGATTTCAACAGTTTTACGACAAACTGACTTTTTTGACATGGAAATGATTTTTTAAGATTGACAAACATCATGTGTAATATCACGCAGTCTGTCTTCTGGTTGCCTCTTTTGAATGACGAATACACACTACCGCCGCCTGCTGGTAAGGAGAGTTATTGCCACTCACGCATGCGCAGTGCGTACGTGCTACCTTGCCGTCGGGTGAAGTCTTTGCGGTGTGTTCCAGTGCGACTGTTTGGCCAAGATGCAGGAGACGTGAGGCGACACAACAGTCGGGTCCGTCTTTGGTGTCAGTTTGGTGTGTCCGGACCTTTAGTCGTCTCGTTTTAGACACTTGTTAGCAACCTCTGTTTTTAAATTCACCAGTGGGGCATTTATTGACGTATTATTGCCTTTCCCCTCTTAGTAAATATTGATATATTCTCCAAATCTCCCAGCCCTAGTTGCATTACAAATGTCATGCTAACTGATGGATAAAAACTAATTGACAGCAGGAACAATGTAGTTTTCCAGTGTGTGTACAGTCCGCTCCCCACAGATAACAATGGGCAGTCTGTCATTGTGCTCTGTTTGTCAGTGGGAGGCTAATGGCTGGTTTCAGGCGGTCATGGTTTCTGTAACACAGCTCAACCACACTGACCTCATCCATGTGTGTGTGTTTACATTGTGGGTTTGTCTTGTTAAGGGAGGTTCAAAGTTAGTGGTGAAACAACTAGAGCATGTAATTCCTGGAGAAATTGCGGTGTGAATGTTGTGTGCTGAAACGCTGACGTTGATATGAAATGCTGGCTATGACGTGTAAGAAGAAAGTGAACATTTGGATAATGGGAATAATGTTATAATCAGAACAAGGCCTCTTTACCACGCTCCAAACTAAGTGTAATATTCAAAAGGGTCTACATCTGATCTGATTTATAAGTTGTGTAAAAGGAATAATGTCAGAAAGATGTGGAACATTTTAAAGTTTGAATGAGGTTTCTGAGTAAGTATGAAGTCTAGAGGGCTGAACGTTTTAATGTTCGAACGTAATGTACACCAAATAAAAAAGTGAGTCTGCACAGCTTCATATCCCTGTATCTTTCACGGGGAAACCCTGTTTAATTTCATGTTGTGTCCTGCTCACTCTCACAGGTGTTTTCTGGGTAATTAGACCTCAGCTCAGGTGGAAGTTTTGGCAGAGCTACGCTGAAATTAAAAAAGTTCACCAAATCTCATTAAGCAAACACAATAATGAGGGTGTAACCTTTCACACCCTGATGACCCATCCAGATCAACCATCATTTTACTCATGTAGTGAGGACTCTTTAAAGTAGAGACACTACATACTGATATACACCTGAACATCAGCAGGAGAGGACTCTTTAAAGTAGAGACACTACATACTGATATACACCTGAACATCAGCAGGAGAGGACTCTTTAAAGTAGAGACACTACATACTGATATACACCTGAACATCAGCAGGAGAGGACTCTTTAAAGTAGATACACTACATACTGATATACACCTGAACATCAGCAGGAGAGGACTCTTTAAAGTAGAGACACTACATACTGATATACACCTGAACATCAGCAGGAGAGGACTCTTTAAAGTAGAGACACTACATACTGATATGAACCTGAAACATCAGCAGGAGAGGACTCTTTAAAGTAGAGACACTACATACTGATATACACCTGAACATCAGCAGGAGAGGACTCTTTAAAGTAGAGACACTACATACTGATATACACCTGAACATCAGCAGGAGAGGACTCTTTAAAGTAGAGACACTACATACTGATATACACCTGAACATCATCAGGAGAGGACTCTTTAAAGTAGATACACTACATACTGATATACACCTGAACATCAGCAGGAGAGGACTCTTTAAAGTAGAGACACTACATACTGATATCACCTGAACATCAGCAGGAGAGGACTCTTTAAAGTAGAGACACTACATACTGATATACACCTGAACATCAGCAGGAGAGGACTCTTTAAAGTAGAGACACTACATACTGATATACACCTGAACATCAGCAGGAGAGGACCTCTTTAAAGTAGAGACACTACATACTGATATGAACCTGAACATCAGCAGGAGAGGACTCTTTAAAGTAGAGACACTACATACTGATATACACCTGAACATCAGCAGGAGAGGACTCTTTAAAGTAGAGACACTACATACTGATATACACCTGAACATCAGCAGGAGAGGACTCTTTTAAAGTGTGCAGAGATACTCACACTCTGAGTCTGGAGAAGTTCCCTCCAGCAGAGTAAAGGTAGCAGGAGGGAACTCTGTCACTTCCAGTTTTTTCACCAGAGTCTCCTCAGAACTCAGGACTCTGCGCACCGCCACGTTCTCAAACTGCAGCAGGTCAAGGGTCACCTGAGAACACACACATTCACAATAAGAGTTAGACTTTTGTTTCAAAACTTTGGGTCAAATATCCCAAAGAAAGAGGATGCTTTTATTTACCAGAAATTGTGAAGAAAAACAAACTACCTGGAGGTCCACACCAAAAACTAAACATGATACGAAGATAATGTTTGGTGTAAACTGGAGCCTTATTATACTTTTTACATGAACTTTTTGTTACAACTCTTATTTAAAGTATAACTGAGAGTGTAAAAAAAATATAATACATTATATTCCCAGTATTCCCAAACAATACAGACATTCATACCTCAGCTTTATATGTTTTTATTCTATTAAGTTTATCACACACTTCCTTTTTAAACTAAACCACAAAATGGACATTTCGACATCTTTTTAATGTATTCTTGTGAGCATGCACATTTCTCTTAGTTCAAACTGATTCACTCTTAATTTAAATAACTCAGGACACAGTCTGGAAGAGTTTTATGCTTTAAAAGTATATCTTATTTATGCAGTTTTTATATTTCCTAAATGTCTCACCTCTCGGCCGACGTAGGACTTGGAGTCCTCGAAGATGAGCGCCAGGTGCTGAACGTTGTTCGTCTCGAAGAAGCTGTCGATCTCTGCCTGGCTGGAAAATAAAGAGAAACCCCGGGAAAGAGTTAAGATCTGTGAATTAAATGACTAAATTCCCCAAAAAATTCTATCAGCAACTGGTCCACCA